>NC_138778.1:17217242-17352242 GCF_965119305.1 Pelophylax lessonae | reverse complement strand
ACATTTTTTTTTTTTAGATTTAGCAGAAATTAAGCGAGTTATGTTATATTTGTGTCTTCTAATAGTGATTTTGTTGTAATTTTAGCTAAATATATCTTTAATATTTTCTTGGGGGGCCCTGCCAGGTAGTATGTACGGGGCCTCGCGATTTCTAACAGCAGCCCTGGTTATTATCAGAGCCTCCCCCCCCTCTTACATCTTTGTCCCTGTCCGAGTCCCCACTTACCTTACACTTGCAGTGTGGCTTTAGCAGCTGGGCAGGGGCGCGGAGTCCGGAGCATCACTGTAGCAGCAGAGCGGTAGCTGGGTAGTAGAGCAGATCCTGGATGGAAAAAGTCCCATCCTCAAGTGAATGCTGGGGCAAGCATGTGATCGGTTGCAGGATGCCGATGGTCCTAGCAACCACTGACCGTAACTATGACAGTGCAGCAGGGGGAGCCTTTGCTGGATATAGGGGGCGGGGAGGTGGGGGTAGAAGTGGATCTCTGCTGACCTGAAGTGAGACCATGTGAGAGCACATTGGGCCAGTGGTGCATTTAGTTTTTGTGCTGCCCTAGGCCTGACTAAACTTGGGCACCCCCTAATTTAAATATGACCCACCCCTTCCTATAAAGGCCACACTCCTTCATGTTTATGACCCGCCCGGTCATCTGTAAACCACAGACCACAACCACAGCCTATCAGTGCCCATCGGTGTAGCCTCATCAGTTCCCATAATTTCAGTCTCATCAGTGCCCATCAGTGCAGCATATCAGTACAGCACCATCAGTGGCCACCAATGCAGCCTATCAGTGCCCATTAGTGCAGCCTATCAGTGCATCATATCAGTGCCCATCAGTGCAGCTTATCAGTGCTGCCTCATCAGTGAAGCTTATCAGAGCCGCCTTGTGCCCATCAGTGCAGTTTATCAGAAACCACCATTTGCAGCACAAAACCTAAATACACCACTGGGCCTGCGGTCTGTCCGAATGTCCTCGCCGGCCAGTCATATCATACCAGGTAGCAGTGTGACTGCTTTATGGGGGTGCCAGACTGATTTGCCTTCTGGACCCTTCTCTCCAGCCCAGTTCGCCCCATAAGACTGGAACTATACTAAAAGTGTAGCGCAAGCCAGCGGAGACCCTTTTTGTGCGGGAGCCGGGAGAAGGCTGTGTTTTTTTGCTGCCCTCCTTCTAAGTGCCGCCCTAGGCCTTGGCCTTGTTGGCCTAGGCCAAGATACAGCATTGCATTGGGCCCATATTGAGGATACTCCACTCACCCTAGCCGGGTAAAACCTTACAGTGGCCCAAAGTTTGGACATCCTGGCATATACCATATTTTATATTTTTTCATTCATGTGCTATTTT
Organism: Pelophylax lessonae; assembly: GCF_965119305.1. Taxonomy (NCBI): domain Eukaryota; kingdom Metazoa; phylum Chordata; class Amphibia; order Anura; family Ranidae; genus Pelophylax; species Pelophylax lessonae. Next base: position 17,350,896 of record NC_138778.1, on the reverse strand, counting down.
TTTTTTTTTCACGAAAGTGGAGTTATCCTTTAAAAAAACAGACGACAATGCGTTTTTTTTTTTGTTTTTTTTTTTTGCGCGGCAGAACAAGCGTTTTTCATCTGAAGAGTTCTAATAACAGGGAACATATGCTTCTCTTTCACAGAATTCGGCTATCAATGGAGATTTAACATGGAACTTTCCTTTAACAAGCACAAACATAGAGCAATTAACGGCGGAGGGACTCAGATCAATGCAGACTTGTAATAAGCTGTAAAATATAGTTATGAGAAGCCTCTTAGCACTTTATTCGGCTTCTCACCAGCAGTAATAATTGATGTCTGTTCGGGGCGGTTGGCGCAGATATCAGAACGTCGTCATTTCACGCCGGGTGTTAATAATAAACTATAAGCCACATTCGCACTCGTGCATTGTGGTTACACGCGGCGGTATACTTTCATTCTGAATGGCGCCCCAACCAGCGTTAATTTCGCCAACTAAAATATTTTCGGCGACTAAATTAACGCTATTTTAGTCAACTAAAATACAACTAAAACAATTCAGATAACTAAAATACGACTAAGACTAAAATGGCATTTTAGTCATAAGACTATGACTAAAACGAAATCGAAAATTAACATGAAAATTAACCACTTCCCAACCACCCCGCCGCCTTTTTACTGCGGCAGGTTGGCTCTCCTGCGCAAACCAACGTAGGTCTATGTCAGTCACGCGTGGGAAGCTAGGGGGCCCCCACTCAGCAGCGGGGAAGCCGATGCACGGGTCAGGCGGCTCCGATTGCCACTTGACACCCGCGATCGTTCCCCACTGAGGGAGAAGGACGGTCAGCTGTTGTAAACACAGCCGACCGTTCTTCTCTCTGGAATGATCACAGAGCGCCTGTGATCCTTCTATATAGAATCACATGTCTCTATGGTCATTACAGAAGCCACGCCCCCCCCCCCCCCCCCACAGTTAGAATCACTCCCCTAGGCTTACATTTAACCCCTTGATCACCCATAGGCTGTGCCTTTTACAGAGCCCCCCCCCCCCCACAGTTAGTAAGCATATTAAGGAGCACACTTAACCTCTTGATTACCCCCATTGTTAACCCCTTCCCTACCAGTCTTATTTATACAGTAACAGAGCATATTTTTAGCACTGATTACTGTATTAATGTCACTGGTCCCCAAAAAGTGTCAAAAATGTCAGTTAGGGGTCCGATCTGTCCGCCGCAATGTCGAAATTCCGCTAAAAATCGCAGATCGCTGCCACTACTAATAAAACAATAAAAAATAAAAAGTCCAGAAATCTATCCTGTAGTTTGTAAACGCTATAACTTTTGCGCAAACCAATTAAAGTACGCTTTTGGGATTTTTTTTACCAAAAATATGTAGCACAATACAAATTGGCCGAAACTGATAAAAAAAATGATTTTTTTATTTATTTTTTTTATTGGGAATGTTTTATAGCAGAAAGTAAAAGATATTGTGTTTTTTTTTCAAAATTGTTGCTATTTTTTTTTTTATAGCGCAAAATCTAAAACCCGTAGGGGTGATCAAATACCACCAAAAAAAAATTCCTATTTGTAGGAAAAAAAGGACGCCAATTGTATTTGAGTACAGCGTCGCACAACCGCGCAATTGTTAGTTAAACGAATGCAGTGTCCAATCGCAGAAAATGGTCTGGCCATTAAGGGGGTAAAACCTTCCGGAGCTGAAGTGGTTAAAGTTTAAAGGGTAACTCCATTTTCGTAGGGGAAAAAAATAAAATAAAGAAAAAAACAAAATAGGGAAAAATCAGGTCCTATTTTTTAAAACAATAAATCCAATGAATGTTCCCAAGAAAAGTATTCTTTTAACATTTAGAACTTTTAACAAGACCTATAGGTGGCTTTGGTATAGTTAAAGGGTAACTCCACTTTCGTGGGGAAAAAAATAGCAAATAAAGAAAAAACAATATAACGTATACAATTGCGACACAAATCATATTGTAATTGAATGTTATTAAAAAATACCTTTCGATTTCAATCTGCAGCTGTTGTAATTTTCTGAAAATGCAATGCAATATGGCCGCCTGGAGCTGTTCTGTACACAGAATGTATACTGACCACACCCCAGCGAACATTAGAGGGAGAGCAATAATTCTAGCCCAAGACCCCCTCTGTAACTCTAAACAGGTGACCTGTAAAACATTTTGCCTATGGAGATTTTTAACCACTTAAGCCCCAGCCCTATTTCGGACACTTTTTGTTCACGCGTTAAAACCAGTATTTTTTTCTAGAAAACTACTTGGAACCCCCAAACATTATATATATTTTTTTAGAAAAGACTCTGAAGAATAAAATGTCGGTCATTGCAATATTTTTTATCACGCGGTATTTGCGCAGCGGTCTTTAAAGCGCCATTTTTTTGGAAAAATTTTGAAAAATCACATTTCACTAATTTTAAAAAATACTAAACAGTAAAGTTAGCCCATTTTTTTTGTATATTGTGAAAGATGATGTCACGCCGAGTAAATAGATACCCAACATGTTACGGTTTAAAATTGCGCCCCCCCCCCCCCCGTGGGATCGCGACAAACTACGGTCAATAGAGATCTCAATCTGCGACGCTTTAAATTTATTTAACGGTTACCAGTTTAGAGTTAGAGTGTAGCTCTTTTTTTTTAATTATTGCTCACGCTCTGGCGATCGCGGCGATACCTCACATGTGTGGTTTGAACAGCGATTTAATTCGCGGCTCGACTTCCGTATACGTTTTTTTTTGTGTGCAAGCTAACGGTGACGGGGCGGCTACATTTTTATTTTTTTTCCCATTTATTTTATTTATTTTTTTAACTTTATTAAAGTTTTAAAAAAAAAAAAAAATCTGATCACTTTTATTGCTGTCACAAGCAATGTAAACATCCCTTGTGACACCAATATGTAGTGACAGGTACACTTTATGGAGGGATCGAGGGTCTAAAAGACCCTAGACCCCTCCACTACACTTCCCTGTATGCAAAACGCTGAAAACGGCATTTTTGCATACAGCCGTTTTTCAAATTTGCCGCCTTTTGCAGCACAGTAACCCGGACGTGACGTCATGGACGCCGCCTCCGGGTTACGTCATCGGAGACCCGATCGAAGCCGTTTCCGGCATTCATCGGGACTCCATCCAGCCGGCGGACGTGCCACGGAAGGCGGCGGGAGGGGGGGGGGACGTCCCCTCCCGCCCCCCGGGTACCGATCGAGCGGCTCCCGAGCCGCATCGGTCGGTACCGACGGAAAGCCGACCGCCGGCTTTAAACCACGGTACCGGGATGGTGCCTCTAGCTAGAGGCATCATCCCGGTATAACACTGCAAAGTTTACTGACGTAGATCTACGTTAGTATGCGGTAAGTGGTTAAGTACCGAACTTTGGCATAATTTCACGAGTGTGCTCAAATTTTAAAGCGTGACATGTTAGGGATCTATTTATGCGGCGTACCATTATCTTTTACATTATACAAAAATATTGGGCTAACTTTAGTGTTTTATTTTTCATTTATTAAAGTTTTTTTTTTTCCAAAAAAAAAAACGCATTTGAAAAATTGCTGCGCAAATAAAAAGTTGCAACGCCCGACATTTTATTCCCTAGGGTCTCTGATAAAAAAACATATATATTGGGGGTTCTGAGTAATTTTCTAGCAAAAAAAATGATGATTTTTACATATCGGAGCAGAGTGCCAGAATTGGCCCGGTATGGAAGTGGTTCTGTTTGTCAAATAGCAATATTTTTGTTTGTTTATGACACTTGGTTTTATTTAAAAAGACGTTTTATATCACAATGGCTAAATCTGTGTCTGTAGTGCATATTCAAACCTTAATACCATAAATAATAACATAGTATTAGATTTATATCTAATATATATAATTAGTTTGGAAATTCCAGAGAAATGTTTAAAAAATGCATTACAAATTTACCTAAACCCATTTGATTTGTAGTTGACTAAAATGTACTGGAGATTTTAGTCGACTAAAATATGACAAAAAACGAAAACAATTCAGATGACAACAATACGACTAAAACTAAAATGCTATTTTATTTAAAAGACTATGACTAAAACGAAATCGATAATATCTGCCAAAAAAAACACTGACCCCAACGCACCTTGCCAGTGCAGGGAGTGAGCCTGCTAAAGTACCTTTTTTGTATGTATTTTAGTGACCAGTGCATTGGGATTGGGCACATTGCAATAGCACATGTGTTACCGCGACAAATGTTAACGCAAAAGACTTGCATTAGCACTATGCAGTGCCATTCATTTTGAAGCACTAATGTACATGCGCAACAGCCCAAAAAACAAAATCTACGTGCACCAAAAAAAAAATCAATAACAAATGAAGAACGTGCAGCGCTATCAACCTCCAATCAAACTCATTAACCAATCAAAATGTAACAAAATATTCAAAGTTATGCTGTTTTCATTGTAAATAACCCCTTGGCACCAAGTGTGCGGCCTTTCGGTGGGTGGGCCTTGGCGCCAAGCGGCCGCATATTTGCTTGAATTATTGTAAATACAGCTGTGCCGGGAATGCGTGCCCTGATGGGTCCCGGAATAGTTACCAGCGGCTAATGGAAAGCATGGCGGTCGCATGATCATAAACCCGGCCACGCCTTCTGGCATCCTAAACCCCTTAAAAGCCACTGTGGCGCCGGCACCAAGAGGATGAAGATAATGCTACAAAGACATGTACATATGTATCAATTATAGTGATTCACAATGAAAATTCACTGGCTAATAATCATCACACAATCACTGGCCCCCAGCCAGCTGCAGATCCCTTAACCTCCCACAGTGCCTCCCAGCTCATATAGTGCACCCCAACCTCCAATAGTGGCCCACATGCCCCCTTGGCCCCCCCCCCCCCCAACCTCACACAGTGCTGTCCAGTCTCCAATAGTGCCCCCCAACCTGCCGCAGAGCCTCCAGACCTCTATAATGCCCCCAACCTCTAATAGTGTTCCACAATGCCCTGCAGCCATCCACAGAGCACCCCAACTTCCCATAGTTGTGCACAGTACACTCAGAACCCCGGAGAGCCCTAAGTCGCCACCGTGCCCCCTTACCTTCCACAGCATCACCCAGTCTCCCATATTGCCCTCAACTTGCTGAAGATCCTCAAGCCCTCCAGAATACCCCCAACCTCCCATAGTATCCCACAGTGGTGTCCAGCTTCCTCCAGAAAGCTCATCCTCGAGGGGCCACCAGGTCTGCTGCAAAGTCCCCTAACCCATTCCAAAAAACAACCATTTCCCGAACAGTGGCATGAAGCTCCAACAGTGCAACCCATCCTCCCATAGTGGTCAACAGTGTCCCCAAGCCCCTGACAGCCCTCAGCCTACACCCCCCCCCCCCCCAAACCTTTCACAGCATCACCTAGTTGTTTTATGTGAGTATAAATGTTATTCCTTACTGGTGGAGCATGGAAGGTTTTGGAAGAATTTACCGGGCCCTGGTCTCAAAAAGGCTGAGATTCCCTGGTCTAGATGACTACAGGCCCACTTTACAGGGCAATCAATCACAAATATTTCTGATATTCGGTCACATGGCAGCGCGACCAACTCACAGTCGGAAATTGCTGGGTGTCAGCTCGGTGAGGAAAGCATTAGCCTGTTTGGGAAGGCAGCACCGGCAGCTCACGTTTACAGCTTATAAACTTCTCGACACAGTTTGTCATTTTAATTAAGTGGCAGAACAGCGGGGCAGTTTCAGGTTATTGCTTTTCTAAATACAGCCGTTGTGAGACTTGGATTGAAGGTCTATCTGTCGCGGAAATGTCGACAATCCCTCTCACCGGACTGTCATCTGCTCCTCGCTGTAAGTCATGAAGTGGCACACGGATCCGGCTCTGCACGTGATTGACGTGTTACCGGGATTGATAAAGGTGAGAAGAGACAGATGGAAGATGGATGACGGAGCGTTTGAAGGAAGATGAAAAAATGATAGAAGGATGACAAGACAATGAGATTTCAGAACCGCCGTCACCGAGAACGGAAATAGCAAATGGACTTCAGATATCGCCAGAAAAAAAAATCGGATGAAATAGATTCCCAACAAACGTTTCATTTGGTGGCGTTTTCGGTTTTAGTCTTGTTATAGTCAACCTAAGCGGATAATGGAAATTTAACCTCTAACCTCATATCACCCCAGTACAGAAGTCCTCCAACCTTCTACGCTCATGTCCTTCAGACTTCATGGTGGCTGGACGGCGGGAGGAGAAAATACCCCAGGTTTGGGGGTTGGTCTGAGAAAAGATTACCTGGCACCTGTGGTCAGTGGGAGGTCATTGGGATCATTGGCCATTGGTGTCACTGGGAGAAATAGTGTCCCGTCACTGGTGTCAGTGGAAGGAATAGTGTCCCATCATTGGTGTCAGTGGGAGGAATAGTGCCCCATCATTGGTGTCAGTGGGAGGAATTGTGCCCCATCATTGTTATCAGTGGGAGGAATAGTGCCCCATCATTGGTGTCAGTGGGAGGAATTGTGCCCCATCATTGTTATCAGTGGGAGGAATAGTGTCCCATCATTGGTGTCAGTGGAAGGAATAGTGTCCCATCATTGGTGTCAGTGGGAGTAATAGTGCCCCATCATTGTTATCAGTGGAAGGAATAGTGTCCCATCATTGGTGTCAGTGGGAGGAATAGTGCCTCATCATTGTTATCAGTGGGAGGAATAGTGTCCCATCATTGTTATCAGTGGGAGGAATAGTGCCTCATCATTGTTATCAGTGGGAGGAATAGTGTCCCATCATTGGCGTCAGTGGGAGGAATAGTGCCTCATCATTGTTATCAGTGGGAGGAATAGTGTCCCATCATTGGTGTCAGTGGGAGGAATAGTGTCCTATCATTGGTGTCAGTGGAAGGAATAGTGCCCCATCATTGGTGTTACTGGGAGGAATAGTGTCCCATCATTGGTGTCAGTGGGAGTAATAGTGCCCCATCATTGTTATCAGTGGGAGGATTGAGGAATAGTATCCTATCATTGGTGTCAGTGGGAGCAATAGTGTTTCATCATTGGTGTCAGTGAGAGCAATAGTGCCCCATCATTGGTGTCAGTGGGAGGAATAGTGCCCCATCATTAAAATCAGTAGGAGGAATAGTGTCCCATCATTGGTGTCAGTGGGAGTAATAGTGTCCCATCATTGATGTCAGTGGGAGAAATAGTGCCCCATTATTGGTATCAGTGGGAGGAATAGTGCCCCATTATTGGTATCAGTGGGAGGAATAGTGCCCCATCATTGGTGTCAGTGGAAGCAATAGTGTCCCATCATTGGTGTCAGTGGGAGGAAAAGTGCCCCAATCATTGGTATCATTGGAAGGAATAGTGCCCCATCACTGGGTTCAGTGAAAGTAATAGGAAAAGTGCTCCATTACTGATGTCAGTGGGAGGAATAGTGCCCCATCATTCCTCCACTCAGAACAGGTCTTGCCAGGGTCGACCAAAGAAGTTGAGTGCACATGCTCAGCATCATATCCAGGGGTTGTCTTTGGGAAATAGATGTATGCTTCAGAAGCTGAAGGGGTGGGGGAGGTCAGCCTGTCTGTGCTCAGACCATACGCCGCACACTGCATCAAATTGGTCTGCATGGCTGTCATCCCAGAAGGAAGCCTCTTCTAAAAATGATGCACAAGAAAGCCTACAAACAGTTTGCTGAAGACAAGCAGACTAAGGACATGGATTACTGGAACCATGTCCTGTGGTCTGATGAGACCGAGATAAACTCATTTGGTTCAGATGGTGTCAAGCGTGTGTCGCGGCAACCAGGTGAGGAGTACAAAGACAAGTGTGTCTTGCCTACAGTCAAGTATGGTGGTGGGAGTGTCATGGCCTGGGGAGTTACAGTTCATTGAGGGAACCATGAATGCCAACATGTACTGTGACATAGTGAAGCAGAGCATGATCCCCTCCCTTCGGAGACTGGGTCGCAGGGCAGTATTCCAACATGATAACGACCCCAAACACACCTCTAAGACGACCACTGCATTGCTAAAGAAGCTGAGGGTAAAGGTGATGGACTGGCCAAGCATGTCTCCAGACCTAAACCCTATTGAGCATCTGTGGGGCATCCTCAAACGGAAGATGGAGGAGAGCAAAGGTCTCTAACATCCACCAGCTCCGTGATGTCGTCATAGGAGTGGAAGAGGACTCCAGTGGCAACCTGTGAAGCTCTGGTGAACTCCATGCCCAAGAGGGTTAAGGCAGTGCTGGAAAATAATGGTGACCACACAAAATATTGACACTTTGGGCCCAATTTGTATATTTTGACTTAGGGGTGTACTCACTTTTGTTGCCAGTGATTTAGACAACAAGTATCTGTTATCCTGGATCTCTTGCCAAGAAAATCAATGGTAATCAAGAGATATTTCAAAGCTGATCTTGTCCATATTAAGCATCTAGGAAAATCTCAGCTGTGACTGCATAAGGTCCCATGGGTTCTACTCCAAATGGTAAGTCATATACCACTACCGATGGAAATACAAATGGGGTGCCTGGGTGTAGTGGGGTACAGCAGGTATGGTGGAATAAATAGATTGCAATCACTGCATTACTCAACAATAAAAACAAGGGGACATTATTACTGATCACCTGATGAAAGGGGGGCCAGGCACTTGAAGCGATTTAAGAACATTCTTCGAGGCTTTAATAAAGATGACCAATACATTGAGCTAATATAGTACCTATCACCATGTGAGATACCAAAGACAGTTTTTTGTTGTTTTAACCATCTTCAAAAGAATGGCCAGAAGCATTATTAACTGATGTGATCATTAACAAAATCATCAGCACTGATGAGTACAATGGATTCCACTAGACCTCCTTATGTGCTCCAAGTACTACACCATGGTGCCCTGTTTTCATGTTCTTTCAGTACCGGCAAAGGAACAGTTCCTATGTTCTTACCATCATAGGAATACTTTCAATTATATTTACAGAGTTCTAGATTTCCCTAAAATTACTCTGAAAGGTACTTTCTTGCCTGTTGCCTGCCCACCACTTCTACCTGGACCTGACTATTCTCCTGCCTGCCCTCCACCTCTACCTGGACCTGACTACTCTCTTGCATATCACCTGCCCTCCACCTCTACCTGGACCTGACTACTCTCTTGCATATCACCTGCCCTCCACCTCTACCTGGACCTGACTATTCTCCTGCCTGCCCACCACCTCTACCTAGACCTGACTACTCTCTTGCATATCACCAGCCCTCCACCTCTACCTGGACCTGACTACTCTCTTGCCTGTTGTCTGCCTACCATCACTACCTGGACCTGGCTACTCTCTTGCCTGTTGCTTGCCAACCAACTCTACCTGGACCTTACTACTCTCTTCCCTGTTGCTTGCCTACTATCTCTTCCTGTGCCTGACTCGTTTCTTGTCTGCCCACCATCTCTAATTGGACAGCTTACCTGTTCACAACCTCTAGCTGGGCTTGCACTTCAGATCTCAGATCAGCTCCAATGCATTCACTTCAGACCTCACAGACCCAAAGCATGCACTTCAGATCTCAGATCAGCCCATTGCATGCACTTCAGATCACAGATCAGCTTAATTTATGCACTTTATGCCTCAGATCAGACCTAATGCATGCACTTCAGATCTCAGATCAGCCCAAAGCATGCATTTCAGATCTCAAAGCAGCCCCAATGCATTCACTTTAGACCTGAGATCCACCCCAGTGCATGCACTTCATACCTCAGATCAGACTCAATGCATGCACTTCAGATCTAATATCAACCCCAATGCATTCACTCCAGACCTCAGATTCGCCCTCAGTGCATGCACTTCAAATGTCAGATCAGACCCAATGCATGCACTTCATACTTCAGATCAGACCCAATGCATGCACTTCAGATCTAAAATCAGCCCCAATGCATTCACTCCAGACCTCAGAATCGCCCCCAGTGCATGCACTTCATATCTCAGATCAGACCCAATGCATGCACTTTAGACCTCAGTTCAGACCCAAAGCATGCACTTCAGATCTCAGATCAGCTTAATTTATGCAACTTCATGCCTCAGATCAGACCCAATGCATGCACTTCAGATCTCAGATCAGCCCATTGCATGCACTTCAGATCTCAGATCAGCCCATTGCATGCACTTCAGATCTCAGATCAGCTTAATTTTTTGCACATCATGCCTCAGATCAGACCCAATGCATGCACTTCATACTTCAGATCAGACCCAATGCATGCACTTTATACCTCAGATCAGACCCAATGCATGCACTTCATACCCCAGATCAGACCCAATGCATGCACTTCAGATCTCAAAGCAGCCCCAGTGCATTCACTCGAGACCTCAGATCCGCCCCAGTGCATGCATTTCATACCTCAGATCAGACGCAATGCATGCACTTCAGACCTCAGATCAGACCCAGTGCATGCACATCAGACCTCAGATCAGACCCAGTGCATGCATTTCAGATATCAAATCAGCCCAGATGCATTCACTGCAGACCTCAGTCCCCTCTCCATCCCTGGGCTCTGCTTCTGAGTCGATGTGCCCCTGAGAACTTTTATTTAATTGCTGGGAGTCACGAATAGCGGGATTACTGTGTGTGCACAATAAGATATTAAAGCCCCTTTTCTGTGTGGGGATTGAGGGGAGCTGCATGGGGGAACCCTGTCAGGCTCGCTATTCGGGCCCCCACGATTTCTCATAGTGGCCCCCAGACCTTTTGTATTCCCAGCTCATCAGGACCACAACAACAGGAGAAGGTTAATGCAGAAAAACAGAGACTTCTATTTCAAGTACCTTTTAGGCAAAATAAAATAAAAATAATTCTCCCTTGGTAATAACATCCGGCCCGATCTGCCTGTGGATATTGAACCGATGATGAAGTGGACTCTCAAAAGTTTCTCTATATTTTTTTTTTTCTTTATTTCGATCTAATGTAAGATGGTCTGAGCTGATTTTAGGATGCGTCAGGAGCCAGGTACAGAAAACGCTCCCGCCTCGCTCTCACTTCTAATGGGCTGCCTGTGTTTATAGCACCAGACAGGGAGTTAAATGGACTTATTGAACAACAGCCAGAGGACATATTCTGTGTGCGAGATAAAGAGACGCATTTAACGGCAGTCATTCGACTTCTCTGCTTAGTTATATTAACCCTGTGATAACCGGGAGCCAACTGGATTAATGACCACCGTACAAGCCCTGCAGTGGTTGCAATGGAAACTAGAGTCAGATAGTCAGTCTTTTATTGCCCTGATGCCCCGTAAAAAGGCTGCACCCCTTCTGCCACAGATATGCCTAAAGAATTTCTGGTGAAGAGAAGTAAAAAGTCCCCAATGCTGACTTATTTCCCACCGCTGACCTAGTCCCCACCGCTGACCTAGTCCCCACCGTTGACCTAGTCCCCACCGCTGGCCTAGTCCCCACCGTTGACCTAGACCCCACCGTTGACCTAGTCCCCACCCTTGGCCTAGTCCCCACCGTTGACCTAGTCCCCACCATTGCCCTAGTCCCCACCGTTGACCTAGTCCCCACCACTGAATGCGGGTTTAACCACTTAAGCCCCGGAGGATTTGGCTGCTAAAGAACCAGGGGTTTTTTTGCGATTTTTTACTGCGTGACTTTAACGGACAATTGCGCGGTCGTGCGACGCTGTACCTAAACGAATTTGACGTCCTTTTTTTCCCACAAACAGAGCTTTCTTTTGGTGGTATTTGATCACCTGTGCGATTTTTTGATCACGCGCTATAAACAAAAAAAGAGCGTAAATTTTGCAAAAATAACAATATTTTTCACATTTTTTTATATGAAATTCCCCAAAAAAAAAAGTAAAAATCAAAATTTTTTAACATTTTTCGGCCAATTTGTTTTATGCTACCTATGTTTGGTAAAAAAAATCGCAAAAAGCGTATTTTGATTGGTTTGCGCAAAAGTTATCACGTTTACTAACAAAGAGAAAGATTTTTGTCATTTTTGGTGTTTTTTTTTTTAACGCGTAATGGCGGCGATCCGCGATTTTTTTTTCGGTACTGCGACATTGCGGCAGACAGATCGGACCCTTGACTGACATTTTTGACACTTTTGGGGTTACCAGTGACATTACTGCAGTAATCAGTGCTATACATATGCACTGTTACTGCAAAAATGACACTGGCAGGGAAGGGGTTAACTTTATTGGACAGGGAGGGGTTAAGTGTGTCCTAGGGGCGTGCTTTCTACTGTGTAGGGACATTCCTATTGGTGTAAAAGCAAAGATCAACCGTTCTACATAGTAGAACGGTCAGATCTTTACTTTTACACAGGGAGAACTGACAGGCAGCTTGTTTACACAAGCTGCTCTGTCTTTCTCCCTTCACAGGAGAGATCGCAGTGTGACTGGCGGACATCGAGTCCGCCGGTCACACGCACTGACTTGCCTGTGAACGAGCCGCGGCGGGCGCGCGCCTCGGCGGGCGCGCGCCCGCCCGCGATAGGCTCGCAAGTCAGTGACAGGCGAGTGACGTACCGATACGTCACTCTGCCTGGCCGGGGCTGACCGCCGCAGTATATAGTCGTGCGGCGGTCGGCAACCGGTTAAAACAAGGACAGCGTTCAGGCCCCCCCCCAGCATGGATGGTGTAAACTGTGTCTGAGCAGAGGCCGGTTCCATGCTCCACTGGAGACTCTCCTCCCCCGTCCAGCCCCGACCAAGCTGTCCCAGCTACCCCCAACCGCCCCTTGCTGGTCATGTCAGTCACCCAGATTCGGCAGGTGAGTAAAGAGTATCGGGAGCGGAGCTTCAGCCTGGAATGGGGGTCAGGAGAAGGCGAGAAGAGGGAGAGTGGGATGGGGGCCAAGTCGCTGCATCATGGGCCTCTGGTTTGTACTTGCCCCCTGGGCCGAAAGTTGCCAGTCTGCCCCTGTCAGCCACCCTAACAATAATATAAACCTTTAGCCAAATTATTAAACAAACTATCAACTTATACTTGTCCGACACTAAAAGAATCCAGTAAAGTCTGTCATCCCCGCTCCCATCCAAGTTCTTCTTTTATCTCGGCTCAGATGGTCAATAATTAGGCGCTGACTATCTTGCCGGAAGGACTCTTAATTTATATGGAAATAAACCGAAAACCTCTTGCGGGTGCGCCGTGTAGGATGATGGGCCGCGCTCCACCGTAGACATCGCTCAGACGCCTCGCTGCTTGTAAAGCCGACAACTGACATTCCAATTAGTTATAATTGAGAGGGGAACGGCGCTTTAGTGAATTTTAATGGCTCCAAGTGTCTTGTTAATGACACTAAAGGCAGGGGCTCAAAAACTTGCCGCCAGGAAATGTTATGTCAGCTGGCTTTAACAAGTGAGGACAGGAGGGCAGGACGGTGGCTACCGGAGAAGGACAGAGCGCCATCGCCCTGACATGTGTCCAGAAAGAAGGCGGGGTGCAAATTGAAACATGAAGGGCAAGGAACACTTACAGTATATGAAAAGCACAGGAAAAAAAAATGTAAGCCTAGGGTCATTTTTTTCAAGCCAAACCTGAACACTTTAATGGCGCGCAGCCCGAATTTTCTTTTTTTTTTATAGTATAAGTGCATCCAGAAAGTATTCACAACGATTCACTTTTTCAACATTTTGTTATGTTACAGCCTGTCCGGTGCCTTTTGGCAAACTCCAGGCAGGCTGTAATGTGCCTTTTAGTGAGGAGTGGCGTCCGTCTGACTACTCTACCATACAGGTCTGATTGGTGGAGTGCTGCAGAGATGGTTGTTCTTCTGGAAGGTTCTCCTCTCTCCAAAGAGAAATGCTGGAGCTGTCAGAGTGACCATCGGGTTCTTGGTCACCTCCTTCTCCCCCGATCGCTCAGTTTGGCCGGGCGGCCCACTCTAGGAAGAGTCCTGGTGGTCCCAAACTTCTTCCATCTATGGATGATGGAGGCCACTGTGCTCATTGTGACCTTCAATGCTGCAGACATCTTTCTGTACCCTTCCCCAGATCTGTGCCTCCATACAATCCTGTCTCGGAAGTCTACAGACAATTCCTTGGACTTCATGGCTTGGTTTGTGCTCTGACATGCACTGTTAACTGTGGGACCTTATATAGACCAGTGTTGGGGTAGTTACTCAAAAAATGTAACTAGTTTCTAGTTACTTCTGTAAATTGTAACGAGATTACTTTACTAGTTACTGCATTTGAAAAATAACTTCACTACTTATTACTTTACCATCCTCTTTCTTAATTGACCGTGTAGAAGAAGATACATGACACTCTTTCTGCATAGAGTTTATTGTATAAACACAGGCTTTGGGAAACATGAGAACAAAACCTGAAAAAACAGAATAAAACATAAAGTGCAACAAAAAGTCATAAACTTCATCCCTCTCTATTCTTCCAAATAACGATTGTATCGCACGGCTTGGGTAACGCAGGAAAGCGCGTTCCTATAGCCTAGTAAAGTAGTGTAGTTACCAATATTAGTATTGTAACTAGTTACGTTACTTCGTTACCAAAAAAAGTAATGTAGTTACTGTAATCAGTTACTTTGTAACTAGTTACCCCCAACACTGATATAGACAGGTGTGTGCCTTTCCAAATCATGTCCAATCAACTGAATTTACCACAGGTGGACTCTAATCAAGTTGTAGAAACATTTCAAGGATGATCAGTGGAAACAGGATGCACCTGAGCTCAGTTTTGAGTGTCTTGGCAAAGGCATGTAAATGGGATTTTTTCATTTTTTATTTTTAATAAATGTGCAAATATTTCAAAAAAACTTCTTCACGTTGTCATTATGGGGGATTGTGAGGAAAATAATGAATTTAATCCATTTTGGAATAAGGCTGTAACATAACAAAATGTGGAAAAAGTGAAGCGCTGTGAATACTTTCCGGATGCTCTGTACACTATAAGATAATAGACCTGGGGCACCTTTGGGGGCTCCAAAGAGAATAGAAATGTGGGGCCCATAGTGCCCCCTCAGCCTCCTGTCAGGCTCTATTCCGAGCCATATTCCTGTCTAAATAATGTGTCCGGGTTTCAGGGGGATATAGCACTGCATTGCTTTAACTGACAATTGCGCGGTCATGCGACGCTGTACCCAAATAAAATTAATGTCTTTTTTCCCACAAATAGAGATTACTTTTGGTGGTATTTGATCACCTCTGCGGATTTTATTTTTTGCACTATGAAAAAAAAAAAAAAAACATTTGAAAAAAATATATATTTTTTACTTTCTGCTATAAAACATATCCAATAAAAAAAATGTTTAACTGCTTGCTGACTGCCGCACGTCTATTTACTGCGGCGGTCAGCCCCTCACAGGCAAAGCGACGTAGGGCTACGTCGCTAGCCTGTGAGGGTCTAGGGAGCGAGCGCGCGCCGCCGGAGGCACGCTCCCGCGCGGTCACGGACCCCCCCGCGCGAGTGCCCGGCGGACCCGATGTCCGCCGGTCCCTCGCGATCGTCCGTTAGAGCAGGAGAAAGGCAGGCGGCTAATGTAAACAAGCCGCCTGTCATTCTCCCCTGTGTAGGAATAGTGATCATACGGTTCTACTATGTAGGACCGTTGATCACTGTTCCTACACCTCAAGCCACAGCCAATCACAGTTAGAATCACGCCCCTAGGGACACACATAGCCCCTCCCTCTCAAAAAAAGTTAACCCCTTCACTGCCAGTGTCATTTTACAGTAACAGTGCATATGTATAGCACTGATTACTGTAGTAATGTCACTGGTAACCCCAAAAGTGTCAAAAATGTCAGTCAAGGGTCCGATCTGTCCGCCCCAATGTTGCAGTACCGCAAAATAAAAAAACGCAGATCGCCGCCATTACGCGTTAAAAAAAAAAAACAACAAAAATGACAAAAATCTTTCCCTTAGTTAGTAAACACAATAACTTTTGCGCAAACCAATCAAAATACGTTTTTTGCTATTTTTTTTACCAAATATATGTAGCATAAAACAAATTGGCCTAAAATGTTAAAAAATTTTGATTTTTACATTTGTTTTGGGGGAATTTCATATAAAAAAATGTGAAAAATATTGTTATTTTTGCTAAATTGTCGCTCTTTTTTTGTTTATAGCGCATGATCAAAAAATTTCACAGGTGATCAAATACCACCAAAAGAAAGCTCTGTTTGTGGGAAAAAAAGGACGTTGAATTCGTTTAGGTACAGCGTCGCACGACCGCGCAATTGTCCATTAAAGTCACGCAGTGCCGAATCGCAAAATAGGCCCTGGTCAGGAAGGGGGTAAAATCTTCCGGGGCTTAAGTGGTTAAAATCAAACTTAGAAGGCCAATATGTATTCTGCTACATATTTTTGGTAAAAGAAAATCCAAATAAGCGTATATTGATTGGTTTGTGCAAAATTTATTGCAGCTTCAAACTATGAGATATTTTTATTTGATTTTACTGCTGTAGTAATGGTGGTGATCAGCGACCTTTAGTGGGACTGCTATATTTCTGCGGACAAATCAGACAGTAACTGACACTTTTTACCAGTGACACTAATACAGTGATCAGTTTTAAAAATATGCTCTGTCACTGTACTAATGACCCTGGCAGGGAAGGGGTTAACATCAGGGGTGATCAAAGGTTTAACTATGTGCCTGACCAGTGTTTATGTGTGTAGTGTGGGGGAGGTGCTTTTACTAGGGGAAGACATGGATCCTTGTTTCTGCTTTGCAGAGACACAGGATCCATGCCTTCCCTACTGACAGAACGGCGATCTGCCTCTCTGCCGAAGGATCAGCAGGTGTCGGCGGACATAAAGTCAGCGGTACCAGCTGCTGGGCTCCCGCTGTGTGTGATCACAGTGGAAGCGAGCCAGCAGAGGCGCGCATGCACGTCATCTAACCTGGCAGAGCCAGATCATGTATATATACACATGATCCTGTGCAGAAATGCCGCCCTATGTCAATCCGAAAAATACTGCATTATGCCACTAGATGGCGCTGCGGAGCATACCTATTTCCAATCATACTCTTTGCCATCTAGTGGCCATAATGCGGTATTTTCCTCATTTACACATAGGATTTGAAGAGAACATTCCATCTTGCCCAATTCTCACAAAACTATAATGAACATGTATGCAAAGTTTTTATAAATACACCCCTATACATACATTCCCTATATGGAAGGTATTGCTGATCCCCTGATCTAAATACTTTTTTTACATTTTGCATGCACATAAGGCAACCTGAACAGTTCCCAAATAGGGTTTTTATGGTTTATTGTTAGTCCAGCATTTGTCAATCAAAAGAAAAGGTCCAAGGTAGGCAGTGGCACACATAGTTTATTCTACTACAGGAAGGGAACGTGGTTGTCACCCCCTTTTATATATTATACTATAGAACACTACATAGGTGGAGGAATGGGAATTGCTTAAAGTAAAAAGGTTGCGCAGTGTATTTAGCTGTTTGGGTAGGAGTTCTCCTTTAACACCTGTTAAGTATTGTATCACACGTTCCAGTCAATCTGCGTTCCTCCGACAGGCGGCTATGAATGGGCGCCTTCCACATCGCTCGGACCGGATTTTGCTCCGTCTGATAACTGCGGCCGTATTTTCGAAAACCAATTACCGCTCAGCTTCCCGTCCCACCGCTGAGAGATTAAAGGTATATTTTATGGACTGGAGCAGTAAGTTAAAGGCTCAGCGTTGCGTCGGACCGGCGGCAAGGCTCAATAAATTAGGAGCGAGCGTAGCCCCAGTGCGCGGTACATCAAGGTCCTCTCAGGACAAGCAGAAGATGAGATGATCAGGAAAACAAGCAAACTTTAATGACAGCCTAAGTCTAAATAAAAAAGCAGGATTAAAATACGACGAAAGAAGTCTACAGGAGGACCAAATCCAGACACTGTGTGATGTACGAATCTCATCGGAAAGTTCCTCCATCTTCCCTGACTGAGCCAAATCCTCCTTCATTGGTGTCTCACGCGCTCCCCCCTCCCAGACACTGCAGCTCACAGTGGGAGGGGTTCAGTAACGGAGACAGTCTAGCCAATTCAGGAACCAGTGGGTGGGGCTAGGTGCTGATTGACAAGCTACAGCAGAAACAATGCTGATAACCACACGCAGCCCCGCTACAAGGTCCTCCAGTGCCTAAGGTGAAGATGCAAATCTGCGATTACCACCCACGATGTGTCCACAAATAATCCCCTAACACCCCCCCCCCCCAAAAAAAAATCCAGCAATAATCCTCTAAGGATTCATTCTTACTGCAAGCAAAAATTATCTTCTAAAACAAAAAACCCCTACCCAAATAACCCCTCCTAGCACAAATCTCCCCAACCCATCCCACCTCCTAGCACATATCACCCCAACCCCCTCCTCCTAGCATAAATCCCCCATTACCTCCCCCCCGCCTAGTACAAATCCCCCCCCCCCCCCAATCCCCCCTCCTAGCACAAATCCCCCAACCCAAATTAGTCCTCCTAGCACAAATCTTTCCCCTCCTAATATATATTCCAGCCCCCTCTCTCAAAACAACCCCCCCCCCATCCCAAAATAACTCCTCCTAGCACAATTCCTCCCCCACCCAATTAACCCCTCCTAGCACAAATCTCTCCAACCCATCCCACCTCCTAACACAAATCCCCCCAATCCCACCCCCCAGCACAAATCCCCCCCAACCCAAATTACTCTTCCTAGCACAACCCCCCATCTAGTGAAAACTTCTCATCCCCCTCCTAGCACAGATCCTCCCCCCACCCAAATCACCACTCCTAGCACAAATCCTGCCACTCAATCCCCCCTCCTAGTACATATCCCATCCCCCTCTCCTAAAACAATCCCACATCCCAAATCACCCCTTCTAACACAATTCTTCCCCCACCCAAAAAAATCTTCCTAACACAAATCTCCCCAACACATCACACCTCCTAGCACAAATCCGCCCAATCCCATCTCCCCTCCTAGCACAAATCCACCCATCCCCCAGCACAAAACCCCCCAACCCAGATAACTCCTCCTAGCACAACCCCCCTCTGTGCAAAAATCGCCCCCCCCATCCTACTCCTAGGACAGATTCCCCCCAGCCAAATCACCTCTCCTAGCACAAATCCTCCCCCTCAATCCCCCCTTCTAGCACAAATCTTCCCCCTCCTAGTACATATCCCAGCCCCCTCTGCAAAAACAACCCCCCATCCCAAATCACCCCTTCTAGTACAATTCATCCTCCAACCAAAATAACCCCTCCTAGCACAAATCTACCCAACACATCCCCAGCTCCTAGCACAAATCCCCCCTATACCCCCCTCCTAGCACAAATCTCCCCAGCACAAATCCCCCAACCCAAATCACTCCCCCTAGCACAACCCCTTATCCCCCTCCTAGCACAGATCCTCCCCCCAACCTAAATCCCCCCTCCTAGCTCAAATCCTCCCCCTCTTAGCACATATCCCACCCAACCATCCCCCCTCCTAACATGAACTCCCCCTCCTAGCACTTATCCCCTCCCCCCCAGCTCACATCACTCATCTTAGCACAAACGCTGCTTCCCCTCCTAGCAGATATCCTGACCCCCTATTCCCCTTCTTAAGACAAACACCCCATCCTAAATCATCTCTCCTGGCAAATATTCTCCCCCCCCCACCCAAATCACTCCTCCAAGCACAAATGCTCCTCCTTGATCCCCCCTCCCAGCACAAATCCTCCCCTCCCAACACATATCCTACCCAATTCCCCATCCAAACATGAAGCAACCCCCCTCCCAAACTATCCCTCCTAGCACTAATCCCCCCCCCCCCCAGCACACATCACTTCACCTAACAGAAATCCCCCCCCCCCTCCTAGCACATATCCTGTCCCCTCATTCGCCCTCCTTACATGAACCCCACCCAAACCCCCCCTCCTAGCACAAATCCCATCCCATCTCCCTGGCACAAATCCTCTTCCCATTTGCAGTTTCTGGGATTCAGTGCACCCTGCAGGAGAGGCAGGGCACATGCTCTTGGTGCTTGGAGCTAGTGACGCCACTGGCTGTCAATTCTGCACCTCGTAGGATGTTCTTGCCTGCCCCCTACATTCATTTCCTGCAGTCAGGATAGGAGCGTCTAGGGTGGGTAAGCAAACCCCTTCCACCAACCATAATCTGCCTGCATTGCAAAGAGAAGGACAGAGGCCCAGCTGGAGAGTGCGAAATCTGTTGCAGCTCTGTCTCTCTCTCCCCTCATGGAGTTCTCAAGGCAGCTGGGACCATAGTCACCAAAAAACAATCAATAACACACTACGCTGTGAAGGACTGAAATCCTGCAGCGCCTGCAAGGTCCCCCTGCTCAAGAAAGCACATGTACAGCCCATCTGATGTTTGCTAATGAACATCTGAATGATTCAGAGGAGAACTGGGTGGGCAGATGAGACCAAAATTAAGCTTTTTGGCATCAACTCAACCATGTGTGTTTAGGGGAGGAGAAATGCTGCCTTTGACCCCAAGAACACCATCCCCACTGTCAAACATGGAGGTGGAAACATTATGCTTTGGGGATGGGTTTCTGCTAAGGGGACAGGACAACTTCACTGCATAAAAAGGGACGCTGGACGGGGCCATGTACTGACAAATCTTGGGTGAGAACCTCCTTCCCTCAGCAAGAGCATTGAAAATGGGTCATGGATGGGTATTCCAGCATGACAGTGACCCAAAACATATGGCCAAGGCAACAAAAGAGTGGCTCAAGAGGAAGCATATTAAGGTCCTGGAGTGGCCTAGTCAGTCTCTAGACCTTAATCTCATGGAAAATATGTGCAAAGAGGAGTGGGACAAAATCCCTCCTGAGATGTGTGCAAACCTGGTGGCCAACTACAAGAAACGTCTGACCTCTGTTATTGCCAACAAGAGTTTTGCAACCAAGTACTAAGTCATGTTTTGAGAAGAGGTCAAATATTTATTTCACTCGTTAAAATGCGAATGAATTTATAACTTTTTTGAAATGCGTTTTTCTGGATATTTTTTTGCTATTCTGTTTCTCACTGTTAAAATAAATCTACCATTAAAATTATAGACTGGTCATTTCTTTGTCAGTGGGCAAACATAGAAAATCAGCAGGGGATCAAATACTTTTTCCCTCACTGTGTATATATAAATATATATATATATATATATATATATACAGTATACAGTGTATGTATATATGTGTGCTATCTTGCCAAGTCTTTGATATCTTCTTGGAGGACTGCGCATTAATCAATTGTTTGATGGAGGCCGGCTGCAAGTACATTAGGAGGACTCCCTGTCTTCTGTATTGATTGTGCTTTCAGCAAGGGATGAGCACTGAGGAGAGAAGTCAGAACTAAAACCTTACAGAGCCAAAGTGTAATGGTGGGCACTCCACACTGTGCTGAACTATGGCAAGAGAGAAGAATTACGGACTAATTAGGAGACATATCCGAGCAAGGAGGGAGAGAAAGAAAGAAAGAAAGAAAGAAAGAAAGAAAGAAAGAAAGAAAGAAAGAAAGAAAGAAAGAAAGAAAGAAAGAAAGAAAGAAAGAAAGAAAGAAAGAGGGAGAGAAAGAAAGAAAGAAAGAAAGAAAGAAAGAAAGAAAGAAAGAAAGAAAGAAAGAAAGAAAGAAAGAAAGAAAGAAAGAAAGAAAGAAAGATAGGGAGAGGAAAGAAGGAAGGAGAAAGGAATGAAGGAAAGAAGGAAGGAGAAAGGAATGAAGGAAAGAAGGAAGGAGAAAGAAATGAAGGAAAGAAGGAAGGAGAAAGGAATGAAGGAAAGAAGGAAGGAGAAAGGAATAAAGGAAAGAAGGAAGGAGAAAGAAATGAAGGAAAGAAGGAAGGAGAAAGGATGAAGGAAAGAAGGAAGGAGAAAGGAATGAAGGAAAGAAGGAAGGAGAAAGGAATGAAGGAAAGAAGGAAGGAGGAAGGAATGAAGGAAAGAAGGAAGGGGATTGAGTAGAATTGGGATTTACTAGCCTGGACTGGGGTGGTTCCCCCATGGAAGGATATCTTCTGAATAACAGGCCCCCTGGGGCCACTATTTGACTCTTGGATCAAGGTATCAAAATGTAAGGGAGGAGAACCCTAGACAGGTATGGGGGTCCACATATGAGGTATTGTTCACAGTAGCCATTAAAAGACATTGTTTTTCAGGGGTTCTGAGGAGCCCCCTTCATTGGGGCTAACCAACGACTGTAATACCCTTCATTCTTCTCCATAACATTTCAGATAACTACCTGCTGGACACCTTGGAGAAAATCCAACTTGAGATACCTACCTCCTTGACATCTTGAAGGGAATACCACTTGAAATACCTACCTCTTGGACTCCTTGGACAAAATCCTACCTGAAGTACCTACCTCCTGGACACCTTGGAGGAAATCCCTCGTAAGATACCTACTACCTGGACATCTGGAAGGGAATACCACTTGAAATACCTACCTCCTGGACACCTTGGAGGAAATCCCACTTGAGATACCTACTTCATAGACACATTGTACGGAAATACGGTTTGAGATACCTACCTCCTGGACACATTGGATAAAATCCTGCTTTAGATACCTACCGCCCGGACATCTTGGAGGGAATCTGACTTGAAATACCAACCTTCTGGACTCATTGGTCGAAATCCTACTTGAGATACCTACCTCTTGAACACTTTGTAGGAAATCCCTCTTGAGATACCTACCTCTTGGACAACTTGAAGGGAATACCACTTGAAATACCTACCTGCTGGACTCCTTGGACAAAATCCTACCTGATATACAGTACCTACCTCTTGGACATTTTGTAGGAAATCCTGCTAGAGATACCCACTATCTGGTCACATTGCACATTGTAAAAAATCCTTCTTAAGATTCCTACTTCCCAGAGATTTTGGAAGAAATCCTGGATGAGATACCTACCTCTTGAGCTCCTTGGAGGAAATTCCTCATGAGATACCTACCTCCCGAACAAACTGGTGGAAATCCTGGATGAGATACCTACCTCTTGGGCTCCTTGGAGGAAATTCCTCATGAGATACCTACCTCCTGAACAAACTGGTGGAAATCCTACTTGAGATACCTACTGCCCAGACATCTTGGAGGAAATCCCACCTAAAATACCTACCTTTTGGACTCCTTGGACAAAATCCTACCTGATATACCTACCTCTTGGACATTTTGTAGCAAATCCCGCTAGAGATACCCACTATCTGGACACATTGCACATTGTAAAAAATCCTTCTTGAGAATGAGATACCTACTTCCCGGAGATTTTGGAAGAAATCCTGGATGAGATACTTACCTCTTGAGCTCCTTGGAGGAAATTCCTTATGAGATACCTACCTCCTGAACAAACTGGTGGAAATCCTGGATGAGATACACACCTCTTGGGCTCCTTGGAGGAAATTCCTCATGAGATACCTACCTCCTGAACAAACTGGTGGAAATCCTGGAAGAGATACCTACTTCTTGGGCTCCTTGGAGGAAGTTCCTCATGGGATGCCTACCTCCTGAACAAACTGGTGGAAATCCTAGATAAGATACCTACCTCTTGGGCTCCTTGGAGGAAATTCCTCATGAGATACCTACCTCCTGAACAAACTGGTGGAAATCCTAGATAAGATACCTACCTCTTGGGCTCCTTGGAGGAAATTCCTCATGAGATACCTACCTCCTGAACAAACTGGTGGAAATCCTGGATGAGATACACACCTCTTGGGCTCCTTGGAGGAAATTCCTCATGAGATACCTACCTCCTGAACAAACTGGTGGAAATCCTGGATGAGATGCACACCTCTTGGGATCCTTGGAGGAAATTCCTCATGAGATACCTACCTCCTGAACAAACTGGTGGAAATCCTAGATAGGATACCTACCTCTTGGGCTCCTTGGAGGAAATTCCTCATGAGATACCTACCTCCTGAACAAACTGGTGGAAATCCTGGAAGAGATACCTACTTCTTGGGCTCCTTGGAGGAAGTTCCTCATGGGATGCCTACCTCCTGAACAAACTGGTGGAAATCCTAGATAAGATACCTACCTCTTGGGCTCCTTGGAGGAAATTCCTCATGAGATACCTACCTCCTGAACAAACTGGTGGAAATCCTAGATAAGATACCTACCTCTTGGGCTCCTTGGAGGAAATTCCTCATGAGATACCTACCTCCTGAACAAACTGGTGGAAATCCTGGATGAGATACACACCTCTTGGGCTCCTTGGAGGAAATTCCTCATGAGATACCTACCTCCTGAACAAACTGGTGGAAATCCTGGATGAGATGCACACCTCTTGGGATCCTTGGAGGAAATTCCTCATGAGATACCTACCTCCTGAACAAACTGGTGGAAATCCTAGATAAGATACCTACCTCTTGGGCTCCTTGGAGGAAATTCCTCATGAGATACCTACCTCCTGAACAAACTGGTGGAAATCCTGGATGAGATACACACCTCTTGGGCTCCTTGGAGGAAATTCCTCATGAGATACCTACCTCCTGAACAAACTGGTGGAAATCCTGGATGAGATGCACACCTCTTGGGATCCTTGGAGGAAATTCCTCATGAGATACCTACCTCCTGAACAAACTGGTGGAAATCCTAGATAGGATACCTACCTCTTGGGCTCCTTGGAGGAAATTCCTCATGAGATACCTACCTCCTGAACAAACTGGTGGAAATCCTGCTTGAGATACCTACCTCTGGCAGGAAATCCTATATCTTAATTTTTCATTTCAAGCCGGCACTGACTTCACTAAAGTCCCAATACCCCCACCCCCCTTCCTCTATTCCTCAAGCCGGCACTGACGACTTCTCCACAATGGAGTCAGCAACACGTGGACATCATAAAACAGAAAGGTCACTTCTCCACATAAAGTCTTATAGACCATAAAATCAACAGCACAGTGTAAATCACCCGAATTCTGATTGTGAGCCGGCACTGAGCACTTCTCCAAAATAAAATCATAAAAGTTCACCGATTTTATTTCTTCTTCAATCATAAAAGGCGCACCCGATAATGCCGCACAAACAACTCCATTAAAGCTGAATGGCAGACAGACGATTCGAAAACACATCTGAAATACGTAGAACTGATCTTTCTCACCTGCCGAAGATTTTGTGATTCTGTTCAGCCAGTCCTGTGATCCAGACAACGGGACCAGGTCAGGGACCTCATTGTCCTCCGCTGCAGGGGGGGATGAGCTGACAGTTCGTTCCAGAAAAAATTTTGGCTGTTCAGGTGTTCCGAAAACACCTGAACCTTTAGGACCCATTTGGCCCCCTGACCAGCAGGAATTGAACATCATATAGAGCAGTGTTTCTCAACCTTTTTTCAGTTGTGGCACCCTTAACAATTCTGCACAATCTCGAGGCACCCCATTCTAAAATGTAAGCACCCCCCCCCCCCCTAAACTGATAATTTTGTATAAGGCAGCAACATCCATACACATGGGCCATCCAACATTAGAAGTGATTTATTCCTCCACTACTGCAAACTGGTTCGGACTAGTATTCTAGGGTTTCTCTTCTCCCTCAGTTTCTCTTCTTCTATTTGCTAATGTGACCCCAGTGCTGATGGAGAAGGGATGAGGAGGAGTAAATAAGAATGCTGTGCAATCACCCGTCATTCTCCTTATCAACCATTGATGTCACTGGTTGTCAGGTGCCAGTGGCTTGACCAGCACAGTGCCCAGGGTTGTTAGGGTGCCAGTGGCTTGACCCGCACAGTGCCCAGGGTTGTCAGGGTGCCAGTGGCTTGACCAGCACAGTGCCCAGGGTTGTCAGGGTGCCAGTGGCTTGACCCGCACAGTGCCCAGGGTTGTCAGGGTGCCAGTGGCTTGACCCGCACAGTACCCAGGGTTGTGAGGGTGCCAGTGGCTTGACTCCGCACAGAGCCCAGGGTTGTCAGGGTGCCAGTGGCTTGACCCGCACAGTGCCCAGGGTTGTCAGGGTGCCAGTGACTTGACCCGCACAGTGCCCAGGTTTGTCAGGGTGCCAATGGTATGACCCGCACAGTTCCCAGGGTTGTCAGGGTGCCAGTGGCTTGACCCGCACAGTGCCCAGGTTTGTCAGGGTGCCAGTGGCTTGACCAGCACAGTGCCCAGAGTTGTACTTCTACAAAGTAAAATCCTGTGGCAATTTGTTGCCATTTTGCCAAGGCACCCCTGAAGAACCCAGGAGGCACACCAGGGTGCCGCGGCACCCCGATCGAAAAAGGCTGATATAGAGAAGAGGTATTTCTACTGCTTCTATACACTTACTGACCTCTTTATTAGGTAGACTAGGACCGGGTTGGACACCCTTTCGCCTTCAGACCTGCCTTCATTCTCCATGGCATAGATTCTAAAAAGTGTTGGAAACATTTCTCGGAGATTTTGCTCCGTAGTGACATGATAACATCACGCAGTTACTGCAGATTTGTCGGCGTTACATTTTCAATCCACTGTAAATCTTTTTTTAACGCCGGCAAATTATTCAATTTTTTATTTTTTTTTTGGAGACGTCCTCACTCAGCGGCAGCTTGAAATTGCAGTTTTAGGCCATAAATATTCTACAAGCTAACTATGAAGTCTTCTCAATTGTTCCTTCCTTAGTTACATCGCAGAGATTATTCAGAAATCGTTCAGCGCCTGAAGCGTTTTCCTAAACCCATTTCTCTATTTTCTGGTAAAACGCCGTTCTGTGTTTTTTTTTTGGGGGGAGGGGGGATTACACGTGTACATTCTCTAATCTCTTTATTGACATCCCCGCCGCTCAGGTTTAATTTAATGTTTCTGCGTTTCTCTATAACCGGCGCAGGAGAAAAATACTCAGCTGACCCCAAATCTTCTGTTTAAGAGGCCAAGAAAAAAAAAGAGCGCGCGTCCGCCCAGCCCGCCGTTTACAGATTAACAAAAGTAAAAGCGGAAAATCCTCGGTCCGCATTAATAAATAACGAAGGTGATTGTCTGCTCTGAGCGCTCCGCCGGCTACCGAGATCTTCTGTAGTTTAAGCTGGAAAAAAAACAGACGAGGGAAATGGATTGGATTGGATAACTTCTAAATTCTACAATAATTTATTCCTGATGTGTTACAATATAAAAAAAATAACTGCTCCTCTCATCATTAGCAAACCAACATTGATCTCCACTCAGTGACTCCGCCCAGGCTGAGATGATGTCATCAGTCTGCTGCAGACAGGAGGGGGTATTTCCTTAGTCTCCCCTCCCCCAGTGATCAGACTGTGTATTGTATCTTTGTAGAAGGCGGAGGAAGTATTTCCTCAGTCTCCCCTCCCCCCGTGATCAGACTGTGTACTGTAACTTTGTAGAAGGAGGAGAAAGCATTTCCTCAGTCTCCCCTTCCTCATTGATCAGACTGTACATTGTAATTTTGTAGAAGGAGGAGGAAGCATTCCCTCAGTTTTCCTCCCCCCCCCCCCCCAGTGATCAGACGGTACATTGTAACTTTGTAGAAGGAGAAGAAAGCATTTCCTCAGTCTCTCTTCATCCAATGATCAGACTGTACATTGTAACTTTGTAGAAGTAGGAGCAAGCAGTTCCTCAGTCTTCCCTCCCCAAGTGATCAGACTGTACATCGTAACTTTGTAGAAGGAGGAAGAAGCATTTAATCAGTCTCCCCTCCCCCAGTGATCAGACTGTACATTGTAACTTTGTAGAAGGAGAACGAAGCATTTTCCCCATTCCCCCCGGTGATCAGACTGACTGTACATTGTAACTTTGCAACAAGTTACAACGTGAGTGGCTACAGCAGGGGCCGATCTGTGTCAGACATTTGTGAACACATCCAATAACTGCACAGATAGCAGAATTTACAGGACTGTATCACCTCAGCCAGTATCTCAGTTCAGGAAGTAGATGGTGATCTTGGATCATACCTGAACAAAGATGGCACTGTCCTTCTGGAGAGAAAATCAGATGAAGGCATTGCCAGGAGGAGTCATGTGATCTCTTTGAGAGGCAGTAAACACCTGGAAGGGGGATACTGACAGATTTCTGAGCATGGACTTTATAATCTATCTGTTAGGCCAGTTTTTAGATTTTTTTATGAAAGAGTAATTGGGGTGTATTCTTAAAAAATCTGCATAGTGATTCACCCAGTTCATGTACATGCTTTCTGTGCGAGTGGGGCAAAAGAAACAAATGTTATTGGGCTATTTTTTTTTTTTTTTTTTGTGCTGCTTGAATGTTTTTTATTAATTTAAAAATACTGCATTTGGCCACTAGATGGTGCCAAGTGTTATAAGAACTTCCTATGAATTTCCATATTTACTCAACACCATCTAGTGGCCATAATGTGGTATTTTCCCCATTTATTTAGATTTTTCCATTCACACAGCTTTTTTCAATGGACAATATTCGATCTTCAGAGATTATAGGCTGAGAACCTTTAACCCATTGAAACAAATGCTTTATTCTTAGCAGGTTAAATGTTATTAATTGAATAACCAGAGTAAATGGGGTAAATACCATAAAATGGCCACAAGACAGCATTGAGTATCATAAGAAATAAATATACTCCTCAGGATCATCTAGCGGTCATAAAGTATACCACCTTATGGCCACTAGATGGCGATGAGGAGCATATTTATTTCTTAAGGCGCTTAACACCATCTAGTGGCCATAATGTGGTATTTTCCCCAATTTATTCTGACTTTTCCATTCACACGGCTTTCTTTTCACAGGAAAATATTCGATCTGCAGACATTATAGGCTGAAAACCTTCCGCTTTGACCTATTAGCAAAGACTGAACTAATGTGCAGTTTTATAAGTCGAACGGCAATGTGTTTTTCTTAGAACTACCGAACACCACTACACCGGAGAAGAATAGTCTACCAAACTCTGTCTTGAACCTTAAATTCCTGGGACTGTCCATCTCCTGTGTAGGACAGCAGATAATGTCAATCATCTTGCTCATGGAGTATCATAAGAAATCATCTAGCGGTCATAAAGTATACCACCTTATGGCCACTAGATGGCGCTGAGGAGCATATTTATTTCTTAAGGCGCTCAACACCATTTAGTGGCCATAATGTGGTATTTTCCCCATTTATTCTGACTTTTCCATTCACACAGCTTTCTCTTCAATGGAAAATATTCGATCTGAAGAGAATATAGGCTGATAACATTCAGCTTTGACCTATGAGCACAGAATGAACATATTTGCAGTTTTACCGGTCAAATGGCGTTGTGTTTTTCTTAGAAATACTGAACACCACTCCGCTGGAGAAGAATTGTCCACCAAACTCTCTTTTGAACCTTATATTCCTGGGACTGTCCATCTTCTGTGTAAGACAGCAGATAATGTCAATCATATTGCTCTGGCCCCTGTAACAGATGACAATGAATGTTCACAGGCTATATTCTCCGAAGATCAAATGTTATTCATTGAAAAATCTGAGTAAATGGGGTAAATACCGTAAATGGCCACAAGACAGCATTGAGTATCATAAGAAATAGATATACTCCTCAGTGTCATCTAGTGGTCATAATGATGAACGATGAAAAATAAATACCCACCTTATGACCACTAGATGGCACTGAAGAGCATATTTATCTGTTACGATGCTCAGCACCATCTAGTGGCCATAATGTGGTATTTTCTGCATTTATTCTGACTTTTCCATTTACACTGCTTTTTTAAAAAAAAATTAAAATATTTTAGCTGCAGAGAATATAGGCTGAGAACCTTCAGCTTTGACCTATTAGCAAAGACTGAATTAATGTTCCGTTTTAACGGTTGAACGGCAATGTGTTTTTCTTAGAAATACCGAACACCACTATGCTGGAGAAGAATAGTCTGCCGAACTCTGCCTTGAACCTTAAATTCCTGGGACTGTCCATCTCCTGTGTAGGACAGCAGATAATGTCAATCATCTTGCTTTGGCCCCTGTAACAGATAGAAATTAATGTTTTCAAGCTATACTCTCTACACATCAAGAGTTATTTATTGACAAATCTGAGTAAATGGGGTAAATACCATGAATGGCCACAAGACAGCATTGAGTATCATAAGAAATAAATATGCTCCTCAGTGTCATATAGTGGTCATAATGATGAACGATGAACAATAAATACCGACCTTATGACCACTAGATGGCACTGAGGAGCATATTTATCTGTTACGATGCTCAGCACCATCTAGTGGCCATAATGTGGTATTTTCCGCATATATTCTGACTTTTCCATTTACACTGCTTTTTTAAAAAAATTTAAAATATTTTAGCTGCAGAGAATATAGGCTGAGAACCTTCAGCTTTGACCTATTAGCAAAGACTGAATTAATGTTCCGTTTTAACGGTTGAACGGCAATGTGTTTTTCTTAGAAATACCGAACACCACTATGCTGGAGAAGAATAGTCTGCCGAACTCTGCCTTGAACCTTAAATTCCTGGGACTGTCCATCTCCTGTGTAGGATAGCAGATAATGTCAATCATCTTGCTTTGGCCCCTGCAACAGGTGGAAATTAATGTTCGCAGGCTATATTCACTGCAGATCAAATGTTATTTATTGACAAATCTGAGTAAATGGGGTAAATACCGTAAATGGCCACAAGACAGCATTGAGTATCATAAGAAATAAATATGCTCCTCAAGTGTCATCTAGTTGTCATAAAGTATACCACCTTATGCCCACCAGATGGCACTGAGGAGCATATTTATCTCTTACGATGCTCAACACCATCTAGTGGCCATACTGTGGTATTTTCCCCATTTATTTTGACTTTTTCATTCACACAGCTTTTTTTTTTTTTTTTAATAGACAATATTCGATCTGCAAAGAATATAGGCTGAGAACCTTCAGCTTTGAGCTATGAGCACAGACTGAATTAACCTGCAGTTTTAATGGTTGCATGGCTATATTTTTTTCTTTGAAATACCGAACATCACTGCGCTCGTCCACCGAACCCTCTCTTGAACCATACTTTCCTGGGACTGTCCATCTCTTGTGTAAGACAGCAGACAATGTCAATTATCTTGCTCTGTCCCCTTTAACAGATGGAAACAAATGTCCACAGGCTATACTCTCTGCAGATCAAATGTTATTCATTGACAAATCTGAGTAAATGGGGTAAATACCATAAATGGCCACAAGACAGCATTAAGTATCATAAGAAATAAATATGCTCCTCAGTGTCATCTAGTGGTCATAAAGTATACCACCTTATGCCCAGTAGATGGCATTCAGGAGCATATTTATCTCTTCCGATGCTCAACAATATCTAGTGGCCATACTGTGGTATTTTCCCCATTTATTCTGACTTTTTCATTCACACAGCTTTTTTTTAATAGACAATATTCGATCTGCAGAGAATATAAGCTGAGAACCTTAGACTTTTGAGCTATCAGCACAGACTGAATTACCGTGCAGTTTTAATGGTTGCATGGCTATATTTTTTTCTTTGAAATACCAAATATCACTGCTTTGGAGAATAGTCGTCCACCAAACTCTCTCTTGAACCATACATTCCTGGGACTGTCCATCTCTTGTGTAAGACGGCAGACAATGTCATTTATCTTGCTCTGGCCCCTTTAACAGATGGAAACAAATTTCCACAGGCTATACTCTCTGCAGATCAATGTTGTTCATTGACAAATCTGAGTAAATGGGGTAAATACCATAAATGGCCATAAGACAGCATTGAGTATCATAAGAAATAAATATGCTCCTCAGTGTCATCTAGTGATCATGAAGTATACCCCCTTATGACCACTAGATGGCACTGAGGAGCATATTTATCTGTTACAATGCTCAACACCATCTAGTGGCCATAATGTGGTATTTTCCCCATTTATTCTGACTTTTCCATTGATACAGCTTTCTTTTTAATGGAAAATATTCGATCTGCAGAGAATAAAGGGTGAGAACATTCAGCTTTGACCTATTAGAACAGACTGAATTATTGTGCAGTTTTAATGGTCGAACAGCTATGTGTTTTTTCAATTTATTCTGGCTCCTTTAACCAATGAAATTTGATTGGCTCCAGTGAATGAAGGAAATCTGCAACCCCCCCCCCCTCCCCTCCCCCCGCAGCGACTGGTTGAGCGTTTTTAAAGAAAATCATTGCAGTGAAGCTAATCCAGCATCCAATAATCAGGATCCAGGCAGAGACATTGATAAGAGCAGCATTAATTATGTTGCCGGTTTTATAGCATTTAATTAAAACTTGTAATGAGCTGCTTCGGTGGTGACTTACTGCTCTGCTCCAGACACATTTCACTTGCAAACTGAGAGCCCCGATGTCAGATAGAACACCTCCAGCTTCTTAAAGGGGTATTAAACCCACAACCACAAATGTTTTATATTGTAACTTACCAATGATTAGATGTGGTGGCTACATTTGTTTTCTTTTATTAGGCTTTTTACCCTCTGTTTTCACCTGGTGATCTGGCTAGTAACACACTGTGACGGACTCCCTGACACCCCGACTGGGTATCTCCGCCAAGAAGCTGCTTCCTAAGCTCTGGAACACAAGATCCGTGAATCTGGCTATAGTTACGCCAAGAACTCGACAGTACAAGTTTTGGAGTCAACCAGAAAATAAACTGTTTATTCAAACACAGGCACAAAGAGATATACACTTTGGGACAACCCTCCCCTCCCCCTTAGCAGCCAATCCACATACACATATACATCCCATAATAGGTTGATCTTAAGGCAGACAGAAACAATAGAACAATGAAATACAGGTACTTGACAATAACAAACCCCACCCCACCTCACTATCTAGCAAGGGTCTACGAGGCACTCCTGCAATATTCTAGCAATCTGAAAAGTCAAATTGTTTATCTTTATATATTTCCTGAGCGATATTGTCCAGAAATATTATTGTCCCAAGTGAAAGAGGTCCTTCACTCTTTCAACACAAACCACACATATAGAACCCAGGATAACCGGGGTAACACGAAATGTTGAGTCCGGTGTAGTTGTACAGCGAGTCTGATTAGTGCAGACCCAACTGGGGTTCTTGGTCACCCTGTACCCCTAATAGACACAGGGTGACTTACACACACACACCTCCTGTATTAGAGCGCCCTCACTCTGGGTGAAGGAGCATAGAGGGCACCTTTGGACAGCAGCTGTCTGGGGCAGGGGGAGTGTTAGATACTAGCAGATTTAGATATGTATTGCAGCTTATCAGCCCTTGGGTGTGGTGGTTGAATTCGTTTTCTTTATTTCAGGCTTTACTGTCTTGGATTGCACCTGGTGAACTCCTGTCCAAGAGTGGCTCTGCTTACTTGCTGCACTGTATCTATGGAGAAAGCCATGGTTGCCACCCAAGCTTGGCTTTAAATGGGTCTTCTATTCTTCATTTCCATTACATGGGGCTGGGGAGGTTAGTAGTTTACAGAAGAAAGATAACATTGCTTGTCTTTCATTTGACAGCTCACAGGAAGTGACAATGTTATGGCATTTGTGGCAGGATCACCAGGAATTCCTGCACTTGATGAAAATGTTCTTAACCTGAAAAATGAAAACAGACACATCTTCTGTCACATAACTGGTAGAGGAATCTGAAGTGAAAACAGTCTCTCTTATACCTCCGCCTCAGGGCTCCTAGTAAGGTGAACAGGTGGTGCA
The DNA here is from genome assembly GCF_965119305.1 of Pelophylax lessonae. Classification (NCBI taxonomy): domain Eukaryota; kingdom Metazoa; phylum Chordata; class Amphibia; order Anura; family Ranidae; genus Pelophylax; species Pelophylax lessonae. The sequence goes on along the minus strand of NC_138778.1, from coordinate 17,317,452 downwards.
AGGGCAGGGAGTTGCACAAGTGCCTCACAACTCTTGTCAGCCGCTGGTACAGGTAGAAAGGCTGAACTGTAGCAAAGTCAGGCTGGACAGCAACTAAAGGTCAGCAGAGTGAGGCTGGACAGCAAGTAGATGGTCAGCAGAGTCAGGCAGGGCAGCAGGCAGAGGGCCAGCAGAGTCAGCTAGGACAGCAAGTTAAAGGTATGCAGAGTCAGGCTGGGCAGCAGTTAGAAGCTCAGCAGAGTCAGGCTAGGTAGCAAGTAGTGGTCAGCAGAGTCAGGCTGAGCAGCAGGAAGGCTGAGTTGATAACCAATAATCAGATACAGAGTTGTAGGTAGCAGGTTTCACATGAACTCTGCAGACAAGACCAGGGATAGGTACAGACCAGGGCTTTGGTGGGTATTTTCCAAAGTACAGACCTTAGTGAAGGACACCAAGGCACATTTCAAATTAAAACCATCAAAAAACATTCTGTCTACTCCCTGGCCTAGTTCTACAAGTACAAAAGTCCCCATAGACCCCCTTTTGGTCTTACCTTTTCACCAATACTCTCCGTGCTTCCAGGCTCTCCCTGGCAAGAAAATATATACAGTGGGGATCAAACGTTTGGGCACCCCAGGTAAAAAATTGTATTAATGTGCATAAAGAAGCCAAGGAAAGATGGAAAAATCTCCAAAAGGCATCAAATTACAGATTAGACATTCTTATAATATGTTAACAAAAGTTAGATTTTATTTCCATCATTTACACTTTCAAAATTACAGAAAACAAAAAAATGGCATCTACAAAAGTTTGGGCACCCTGCAGAATTTATAGCATGCACTTCCCCCTTTGCAAGGCTGAGACCTGCCAGTATCATAGATTGTTCTCAATCATCGTCTGGGAAGACCAGGTGATGTCAATCTCAAAGGTTTTAAATGCCCAGACTCATCTGACCTTGCCCCAACAATCAGCACCATGGGATCTAAGTAGTTGTCTAGAAAACTGAAACTGAAAATAGTTGACGCTCACAAAGCTGGAGAAGGCTATAAGAAGATAGCAAAGTGTTTTCAGATGTCAATATCCTCTGTTCGGAATGTAATTAAGAAATGGCAGTCATCAGGAACAGTGGAAGTTAAAGCAAGATCTGGAAGACCAAGAAAAATATCAGACAGAACAGCTTGCAGGATTGTGAGAAAAACAATTCAAAACCCACGTTTGACTGCACAATCCCTCCAGAAAGATCTGGCAGACAATGGAGTTGTGGTACACTATTCCACTATAAAGAAATACTTGTACAAATATGGTCTTCATGGAAGAGTCATCAGAAGAAAACCTCTTCTATGTCCTCACCACAAAAATCAGCATTTGAACTTTGCAAATGAACATATAGACAAGCCTGATGAATTTTGGAAACAAGTTCTGTGGATCGATGAGGTTAAAATTTAACTTTTTGGCCGGAATGAGCAAAGGTACGTTTGGAGAAGAAGGGGCACAGAATTTAATGAAAAGAACCTCTGTCCAACAGTTAAGCATAGGGGTGGATCAATCATGTTTTGGGGTTGTATTGCAGCCAGTGGCTCAGGGAACATCTCACGAGTAGAAGGAAAATGGATTCAATAATATTTTAGCAAATTTTGGATGGTAACTTGATGCCATCTGTGAAAAAGCTGAAGTTAAAGAGAGAATGGCTTCTACAAATGGATAATGATCCTAAACACACCTCGAAATCCACAGGGGATTACATCAAGAGGCGTAAACTGAAGGTTTTGCCATGGCCTTCACAATCTCCTGACCTCAACATAATTGAAAATCTATGGATAGACCTTAAAAGAGCAGTGCGTGACAGACAGCCCAGAAATCTCAAAGAACCAAAGAACTGGAAGACTTTTGTAAGGAAGAATGGGCAAAGATACCTCAAACAAAAATTGAAAGACTCTTGGCTGGCTACAAAAAGCGTTTACAAGCTGTGATACTTGCCAAAGGGGGCATCACAAGATATTAACTCTGCAGGGTGCCCAAACTTTAGCAGACGCCATTTTTTTGTTTTCTGTTATTTTGAAAGTGTAAATGATAGAAATAAAATCTAACTTTTGTTGACATATTATAAGAATGTCTAATCTGTAATTTGATGCATTTTGGAGATTTTTCCATCTTTCCTTGGCTTCTTTATGCACATTAATACAAATTTTTACCTGGGGTGCCGAAACTTTCGAACCCAACTGTATATTTTTGCCAACATGACCACCATAGATCCCCTTTAGAGCAGGCCAGGCCAGGGTCCCCCATATACATCCCTCTTTAGAGCAAGCCAGAGCAGGTCCCCCATAGATCCACCTTTAGCACAGGAAAGGGCAGGTACCCCATAGATCCCCTTTAGAACAGGCCAGAGCAGGCAGGTCCCCCATAGATCCTCTTTTAGCACAGGCAAGGGCAGGTACCCCATAGATCTCCCTTAAGAGCAGGCCAGGCCAGGGTCCCCCATATACATTCCCCTTTAGAGAAGGCCAGAGCAGGCAGGTCCTCCATAGATCCTCCTTTAGTGCAGGCAAGAGCAGGCCCCTCATAGATCTCCCTTAAGAGCAGGCCAGGCCAGGGTCCCCCATATAGATCCCCCTTTAGAGCAGGCCAGGGTCCCCATAGATCCCCCCCTTAAGAGCAGGCAAGAGTCTCCATAGGTGTGAACATCCATGCGATCCGATTCTGGTGCGGACCAAAAAAAGGGTCCTGCACGACTTTGGTCTGAATGTGATGCGAATTCAGCCATACAATTTGCATCGCACAGACATCTCATGTGATTTGCAGAGCAATGCCGTGCGAATCACTAGTGTGAACCGGCACTAACTCCTTTATTTCCTTTTTTACTTTTTTTTTTTTTTTCATTTACTGTATGTAGGCAATTTACGCAGCGCTTTGTCTACTGTATATTTACATCTGTGCCTGACCCAAGGAGCTTACAATCTACATACTAGGGCCAATTTATACAGGAGCCAGTTCTATCAGCATATCTTTATAGTGTGGGAGGAAACCGGATTACCCGAAGGAAATCAAGCAAACACAGGGAGAACATGCCCTAAACTGACTGGGATTTCCCATTAAATCAATGACATGTGGAAGAATGTCTCTCCATCAGGCAAATCTGATCTGTAAATGTGGCAAATCTAATAAAAGACAATTAAAGCAGAGAATAGCCAGCGCATCAATCATTTCCTCTCACTAAACAGAGCAGATAGTCGGATTCTTCCATCACCAATGTATGAAAGAGAACCTGTCAGGTCCTAGAAAGGGTCTAATTTGAGGATTTTATAGGCTTGGGGATACCTGAAAACTGGACAGCCCTGACTTCAGTTCAAGTCAGTACTAAGCTCCACCCCCTCCTGGAGATATGCCATCCTATCTGCTTAAAAGTCCAGTTTTTAGTCGTCTTCAGGGAGGCCGAGTGAGTGCAATGACAGTTGTCTAACCACTAGGGGGAGAATAAACAGATCACAATGGAAATATGGAACAGCAAAAGCATGAAAGCCGCACCAGAAATTACTTAAAGGTTAAAATAATAATGGGAACTCATCTTACAGTAAAGTTTCCTTGTAAAGCACCCGGGCAGAAATGAAAAGCGCTGATCTTTTACCTGGCTGCGTGTTTTGGCTGCTACTCCGCTAATATATATTTTTTTCCCCTCTTCTTCGGCTCTATGTCGAAACACAATTAAAATGTTTTGCCAGCTGGCTAACGACCTGCATCCAATATAACAAACCTCATTAATGAGCTTCTTGCATCTGACAAAGCTGCAAACAATTCGTTTGGAAAAAAAAAAAAATGAACATAACAAAAAAGCAATAAAAACAAAACTTATCTGAGCAAAGTGTGCGATAGGTGAGACTCTGCTGCCTCCCGATGGACAAATTAAATAATGCGATTCGCTGAACTCTTGAAAAATGCAAAGCTCTGCATAACCAATGTGTCAGCTGAAAGGTTTTTGGCCTATGGTGGGCTTTTGTATTAATCTACAAACAGGGCCGGACTGGGAATAAAATTCAGCCCTGGAAATAATTTCATACCAGTCCCATAGCATTATTATACCGGCCCAACAGCATAATACCATTATTTTCTTGTTCATAAAAGGGAAAACTATGCATTTTAAAGCACATTTGAAGAGTGTATTATAGATAAGACAGATATGAAAGCATATAGGGATATATATATATATATGAGCAAATTCCTGTTAAAAGTGGTAAAAGTGCGGACATGGTACAGGAGGTGGTCATAGGCTGTGTGGGCATAGTACAGGAGATGTCAGAGGCTGCGGACAAGGTACAGGAGGACATGTCAGAGGCTGCGGGCATGGTACAGGGGATGCAGGGGCTGCGGACATAGTACAGGAGATGCAGGGGCTGCGGACATGGTACAGGAGATGCAGGGGCTGCGGACATGGTACAGGAGATGTCAGGGGCTGAGGACATGGTACAGGAGATGTCAGGGGCTGCGGACATGGTACAGTAGATGCGGGGGCTCTGGACATGGTACAGGAGGTGCAGGGGCTGCGGGCATGGTATAGTAGATCCAGGGGCTGCGGGAATGGTACAAGAGATTGAAAAACCAAATGATGGGCCCTCAAGGATATTATTATACCATAATTGTTAGGCATCTCGAGTGTCAAAATGATACAAAAAAGGAGAGGGGGGGGGGAGTAGACCAGTACATAGTGATGAAAAGACTAAATAAATAAAAATAAACTGGTTTGATATACTGCAACCACCCAATCCAAATAAAAGGTTTACTGCAGGGGCGTAACTACAGGGGTTGCAGGGGTTGCAATTGCTACCGGGCCCCATGCTCCAGGGGGCCCGGTAGCAAACCAGTGGGTGAACTTCCAGGATCTCAAAGGTCACACTTGCGACCGGGCCCTTGCATTGCTCCACTGTGGAGAGGCCCCAAGATTGCAGGAAGGGGGCCCACTGCAGAACTTGTGAAAGGATCCTGCTGCGGGACCAAAATAAAAGGCCATGCAACAAGAGTAAAGAGCCCCAGGATTAGTGGGAAGAGCCCCGAGCTTGAAGGGAAGGGCCCCGGCCAGGGGTCTGGGGGGCCCTTCATGGTTTCTTGCATCGGGGCCCTGAAGGTTCTAGTTACGCCTCTGGTTTACTGGAATAGAAATAAATCATTTATTGAAAAAAAAGAAAACTCATAAAAATCACAGAACATGTATCAAAAAATCTGGCATGATGAAAAAACCCCACCAAGAACCAAACCATAACATATACAAGACACACATGAATAAAATCATCCAAACATAAACCATTCCCCCTCCATTCCTCTATAATGTAGACCATGTATCAAAAGAATCTAAAAATATCAAGATATACATTAATATATGACCATGAATAAAAAAAAAAGGATGAGAGGCTGGTTTGGGGTGTATGTATATCTCCTTGTCGGTAATTCACATAGGCTGGTAACAGGGGAGAGATATGGGTTCTCAAAAGTACATTGAATCTCGTGATAGATACAAAAATTCAATCCACATCATTGAAATAAGGCACTTTCAGTGAGCTGGAACAATCAAAACAGTATACAATAATCATTCGTGGGTGCAAAAGGATAGATGGGGTTGCTTATGTGCTTGGTCCAGAGGAGGCTCATTCAGAAATCACTTAAGCAAACTGAGCATATGAAAGTCACTGGATTGGCGTATATACACCTCCCTCGCACATCACAAGAAAAGCAGCACACCATAAGGAAATTGTCCTCATATCCAAAGTAATTAATATGGAGTAATTGAAGTTGTATACTCATCCATAGATGGAATCCCGGTAATTGTCCAGCATGTGAGATTTAGGAGAAGCAAAGCTTGATATTTTGATTAGTCCAGGATAAGGCCCACCGTCCAGCCATAGGGGAGTGAAAGTGAAACAGCCCGGTACATTTTAGCCAGCCAGAAATCCCATAAAGGAAGGAGGTGGTGGTGAGAATACAGAAGTGCCGGTGCCTTGCCTTACCGGTTTCGCCGGACAAGCCGGCTGCGTCAGAGGCAATGCTAGGTTAAAACCAAGGCTAGAACAACATACATATCGATATCCCCACCCAAACTGATTGGACTCACCTGTACCTGTTTCTCAAAAGCTGCCACCAGAGGAAGGAAATCCACACCTGCGCTATCAATCCAAGGCAATCGCCACCCTATCCGCAGAAGGCGAAGGGCCAGCCCCGGCCGGCATGCACCATCACAGACAGGGCTGAAAATACATTTAAAAATGGCGCCGCCCGGCAGCATTACGTGACCGGAACTGCGCATGCGCTGTGTGGCCGAACATGCCGAAGCTTCGGAATGGCGCATGCGCAGTTGCCATGTCAGCCAGGCCGGGAGACATTTCTATATGGGCGCCGATGCCCTCAAAGCGGCCCCAGGACAGGCGGACTTGCCGGCCTACCTGGAAATCTCCCGGTATCCCGGTAGGCCAGTCCGGCCCTGTCTACAAATAATCAGCAATCAACAGGAAATAAACCCTGAGTGCAATATTATGCATAGCTGCCAACACTTTAAAATAGAGCTAAATCCCCATTTTTTTTTTATTATCTGGTAAAGTATAGATAACCTTAAGCCGAACTCCGGGATAGTAAATCAATTGGTCATGCGTCTTCTTCTTAAATTTTGGTGAGTTTTGTGTATTTCTTCCAGATTAATGCAGTAATCCAGTGTGAGACTTCCTGTAATAAAGACCGCTCACTGCTGCCTTCTCTCCTTGTGCAGGTGGACTGGTCTTGTCTCCACCCCCTCCTGTAGTGGGTGGAGCTTGCTGGGCCCTATCCACATCTCTGCTCTCTCTCTCCTTGTGCAGGGGGACTGGTCTTGTCTCCACCCCCTCCTGTAGTGGGTGGAGCTTGCTTGGCCCTTCCCACAGCTCTGTTCTCTCTCCTTGTGCAGGGGGACTGGTCTTGTCTCCACCCCTCCTGTAGTTTGTGGAGCTTGCTGGGCCCTATCCACAGCTCTGCTCTCCTTGTGCAGGGGGACAGGTCTTGTCTCCACCCCCACCTGTAGTGGGTGGAGCTTGCTGGGCCCTTTCCACAGCTCTGCTCTCTCTCCTTGTGCAGAGGGACTGGTCTTGTCTCCGACCCCTCCTGTAGTGGGTGGAGCTTGCTGGACCCTTTCCACAGCTCTGCTCTCTCTCCTTGTGCAGAGGGACTGGTTTTGTCTACACCCCCTCCTGTAGTGGGTGGAGCTTGCTGGGCCCTATTCACAGCTCTGCTCTCTCTCCTTGTGCAGAGGGACTGGTTTTGTCTACACCCCCTCCTGTAGTGGGTGGAGCTTGCTGGGCCCTATCCACAGCTCTGCTCTCTCTCCTTGTGCAGTGGGACTGGTTTTGTCTCCACCCCCTCCTGTAGTGGGTGGCGCTTGCTGGGCCCTATTCACAGCTCTGCTCTCTCTCCTTGTGCAGGGGGATTGGTTTGTCTCCACCCCCTCCTGTAGTGGGTGGAGCTTGCTGGGCCCTTCCCACAGCTCTGATTTCTGTTCTAGTGCAGGGGGACTGGTTTTGTCTCCACCCCCTCCTGTAGTGGGTGGAGCTTGCTGGGTCCTTCCCACAGCTCTGCTCTCTCTCCTTGTGCAGGGGGAGTGGTCTTGTCTCAACAGCCTCAAAACTTGGGATTTTCAATTACTTTCTGTTGCAGTGACAAGCATTGTCAGGACAAATAGAGGTGATCCCCCCCCCCAGAGGGGTTACTGACAGCAATAGAAACCTGTGGTTATAACCCCTGCCAGGCATTGGGGGCCCCCTTTTTAGGGCCTTTGTCTGTCACCTTGATAAAGGGGGTGTCGGTGTCCCCAAAATATTAGTGTTTTTTATCTGATATGGGACTTTACTAAATGATCTACTTGGACTTTCCTTGGGATAGTGTGGAGGGATACAGAGAAAATACCAATGTGTGTGTGAGGGTAGAGGGATATGGGGGAAAGACCCTGAATCCCTGGAAATGCAATAAAACACATTACATAATATAACAAATATTCATAAATAGAGCAATATCAGTTTACCAGGGATACAGGGGAAAGACCAATGTGTGTGTGCTGGAGGAGGGATACAGAGGAAAGACCAATATGTGTGCAGATGAAGAATCTCATGCAAAATGACCAGGAAGAGGCTGATTTGCACAGTGCCACAAGTGAAAGTAGAACTAATTTATTTATGTATTTTAGGATCTAAAGCTGAAATGTTTCTCTTGTTTCTTTTGGATAGAGTGTGGAAGGGCTAAGGCCCCTGTCAGGTTTTTAAAACTTCAAAATGCAGAGAAAGCCTGTGGAGGAGGGATACAGGAGAAAGACCGTCCTGATGGAAGGGGTGACGTCATGCGCCTCGTCTCACGCATGCGCCATATTACACACATTTGAGTTTGAAAAATAAAAAGAAATAAAGTCTAACAGGATCTCAGAGAGAAACTTTTTTTGCAAATGAGTTTACTGCCCTCTTACGCATCGTGCTTCATTTCATTGTAAATGGGCAAACTTACATACTTAATGTCTGCAGGGGATCAAATACGTATTTTCGCCACTGTATATCTGAAAATTGATCAGTGCTGATGTACTGACGGCCTATTTGTTGAGACCCTTAAAATGTCAGGACAGATACCAATCCCCCCAAATGACCCCTTGTTTTGGAAAGTAGATGGTCTGAGGCATTTAGTAAGAGGCATGGTGAGTTTTTTGAAGTTGTAATTTTTTTATCACAATTTTTTGGAAAATAAAGAAATTAAATAAATTTTCTTATCACATTTTCACTTTTTTTTTTACATAGTGTCACCAGTGCAGTACAGCGTCATCATATACCTGGTGTGGTGGTGATCAGGGATACTTTATTTCATATTTTTTTTTATTTATTTTTTTACATTTTTTGTTTTCTACATTTTTTTATATACTGTAACCAGCAGTGGCGGCCCATCCATTAGGGACGCAGGGGCGTCAATCCCCCTATGCATGCGTCTGGCGTCTACATGCAGGGCGCCAGATGTATGGATTCCAATGGGGGATTTTTTTTTTTTTTAAGCACGTGAATAGAGCCAGAGGCTCTAATAGGCTTCAAAAAAGGGTGGGCTCGGGGCGCAGAGCACTGTGCCCTGAGCCCACCCAGTTGTGTGACAATAGCGAATTAATATTCGCTATTGCCACACTGATTCTCCTCCCGGCCAATCAGGAAGCGGGTCCTGAGACCTGTTTCCCGATTGGCCGAAAGGAGAAGGCAACCTATAGGCCAAGAAAGAGGTAGGAGATGGCTGCCGAGAGGGAACATGGAGACTGAGGGGGAAGCCGCTGCCGCCTCTGCTTGTCAGTCCCGCGGAGCAAGGTAAGTAAACTGGCACAGGGGGGGGATATGGTGGTGTGGGCTGGAGTGATTGGGGGGGTCCGTCAGCCACCCCCCCCCCCCCCCGACTGATGGAGCACCAGCCACCACTGGTAACCAGAGAAGTACAGAGTCACTGTGGTGACATTGTACTACTCTGGGGAGGCATTCAGGATTTTTATTTTCACTTATTACAGTGCTGATCTGATCACCAATCATTTCTTTTGAATGGCATCCATTCGTGTGCCATTGTGTACTATTGTGATAGCTGTGATTGGCTACAGCTATCACATTTTACAGGCCTGCTGTGATTGGCCCCTGTACCATGCGATCACTGTGACCAATCACAGAAATCACAATAGCATAATAGCAAAAGTAGTGGGTATAGGACACACCCCCTGCCATGCCCACTTAAAAGAAAATTATCCCCAAAAAAAAAGATTAAAAAAAAAAAGATTAGTTAAAGTGCTTTGTTTTGTTATTACCACTACTATTCCGCTACTTTTATTGGCTTTTGACATTTACAAATGCAGCAATTTAGAAATTGGATGAAAGGTTTAGCACTGGGGAAACACTTTTTTGATAGCTAAAAAGTGCATTTTATATACAACTATATAGATCAGACCAAAATGAGGGACAAATGAGGAGTAAAGAGGAACAGAGGGACTTTGTTTCAAATTAGGGACAGTCCCTGAAAATCGGGGCAGTTGGGAGCTTTGCAATAGTACAAAATGAATGGGTATGAATGAAAATCCTTGTGTACTTTTTATATGTGATTGGTCACAGTGATCACATGGTACCAGGATTGGCCCAGCACAACGATCTGTATTCTGCTGTTTCCAGTGGACACAGCAGGTGACCCCCAGGGCACGGCACGAGGTGCGATCCTGGAGGATGACATATGACATCCACCCAGGATTAGGAAGCTCCAGCCGGACTGTCATTTTACAATAAGCCAGGGGGAAGTGGTTAAACCTACATCCCAAACAATTCCTTCCTGGAATTCTGTAGCACGGAGTCACTATGCCCCGTAGGTAGTCACACAGTTCTCAGATTCTAAGAGGAGGAGCTTCAGGAGGAGGAGTCAGTACAGGAATCAGCAAGGTACTATGGGATATGTAGTCCTTAGAAATGGAGAAGTTGAAAAGCATGCTGGGAATCCGGGATGTTGTGGAAAGAGATGGCCAGCAGACAGGAAGCGCTCACAACATGAAAGGAGTTTTTTTCCCAGGAATCCTATATTGGATTGTCAATAATAAGTATTGTTTGTATGGTTATTACAATACTGATGTTATAAGATGAGAGTATATGCTGTGACCCCAAATTCTGACAATGTGTTTTTATTGCATGTCTGATCTGGACAAACTTTAAAGAAAAGTTATAAAAGTTCTCGGTAACTCCTGGCTAATGAGACGCGGATTGAATTTGGGGTGTCGTATATTTTGTCGGAGGTTTGACAGGTGCGACAAATTAATAAGCAGCCGCAGGCTTCAGGCTTGATCCTTCAGAAACCTCTTTCCTGTCTTCACCAGAGAAAACGGAGAAGATAATAGAAGTCCGTCCTCATCAAATATTAGGGTCTAATTATAGCCTCTTCCCAGGGACGGGGGGATGGGATTGGCTGTCGCAGCAGCAGATTGACGCTGAGAGCGAGCCGGCCGTCTCCGACTCCTTCGCATGTCACGGCGGAAGCTTTCATGTCTGCCGATTGTGTATGAAGATTCGGTTTATATTCCCACCTGAAAGGTAAATCGTCTTTGTAGCCGACAGATCCGCCTGGGATGCCGATATAATAAGCAAATTTCTGAGCTGAACACAAACTGAAAGGGATCGCAGACGGGATCTGAGAAGGCGGCTGCAGAGACAGAAAATGTAACTTTCTACAGATGACATTCAAAGAGGAAACAACTTTCATCATCTGGGAGATACACTATATTGTCAAAAGTATTGGGACGCCTGCCTTTACACACACATGAATTTTAATGGCATCCCAGTCTTAGTCCGTAGGGTTCAATATTGAGTTGGCCCACCCTTTACAGCTATAACAGCTTCAACTCTTCTGGGAAGGCTGTCCACAAGGTTTAGGAGTGTGTCTATGGGAATGTTTGACCATCCTTCCCGAAGGCACTCATGTGGACGAGAAGGCCTGGCTCACAGTCTCCTCTCTAATTCATCCCAAAGGTGTTCTATCGGGTTGAGGTCAGGACTCTGTGCAGTCCAGTCAAGTTCCTCCACCCCAAACTCGCTCATCCATGTCTTTATGGACCTTGCTTTGTGCACTGGTGCGCAGTCATGTTGGAACAGGAAGGGGCCATCCCCAAACTGTTCCCACAAAGCTGGAAACATGAAATTGTCCAAAATGTCTTGCTATGCTGATGCCTTAAGAGTTCCCTTTACTGGAACTAAGGGGCCAAGCCCAACCCCTGAAAAACAACCCCACACCATAATCCCCCCTCCACCAAATGATTTGGACCAGTGCACAAAGCAAGGTCCATAAAGACATGGATGAGCGAGTTTGGGGTGGAGGAACTTGACTGGTCTGCACAGAGTCCTGACCTCAACCCAATAGAACACCTTTGGAATGAATTTGAGCGGAGACTGCAAGCCAGGCCTTCTCATTAGGGATCGGCCGATTATCGGTAAAGCCCCGGAGGTTACCAATATTGCCGATATTTCGAGAAAGTGCCGTACCGGAGTGATGCCTGCAGCTAGAGGCATCACCCCGGTACCGGCGTCCATAGATGAGGGTCGGCTGTGTTCTAATGACAACCGATGCGGCTGAGAAGCCGCTCGGCTGTCATTACAAGGAGCGGGAGGGGACGTCCCCCCCCCCCTCCCGTCGTCTTCCGGGGCTCATCCAGGTCTCCCATCCCACCGGGAGACCTGGGCAACCAGCTTGCATGTGGTGGGTAGGAAAGTGCGCTGATTCAATATAGGGTGTGCTGCTACCTTAGAGTGTATGTTGTAGAATAGGTAAAGAAATCAGGTGCGCTGCCCTAGTGCATATGTGCAACATACAAAATGATGTAAACAAATAAACCAAAAATGCAATAATAATGCAAAAAAATGAAAACGTATGCAAATCGTGTAAAACAAAAAATGTCCAGAAGGTGACTAGTGATACACCAATGTGCAATAAACGTCCATATTATAAGTCCATAAATAAAGTGCAAAAAATGGTGACAAAAACTTCCAGCTTGGGGAAAGGTGAACTGTGATTGGAAGGTGCAAAGTCCCACCACCAGCTTGGCCTCTTACCAGAAGTTAAACGTTAAGGGCATATATGAATATGACCGCTCCAAAGGTCATGCAGCCAGGTAGAAAAATTCCCAGAAATACAGAAGGCACTCTGACACACTCGTGCTCCCTAGACTCTTACCGGACAAAAGCCAAACAAGAAGCCTGGTTCTATGGTGATGAGTGGTCCTGCCGGGGGTTACTGGACTCTAGGATGGCTGATGTAGTTGCTTGTGTCCAAGAGGAACAGACCCAGTCAGAAAGCCTGACGAAAGAAGATCCTGCCAAAGGTGGCTAGACTCTGATTGGCTGCTGTAACTCCTTAGTCTGGTCAACCTCAATAATAGGGGACACAACAGAGGGGACCGCAATGGTGCATTACCAACAGTAGATTTTTATTAAAACAAATGGTTGCACTTACAGTTGTGAAGACAATAATAGCGAGTTCCCTCACAGAGGAGCTGTATGGCGGGGTCCGCCTGCAGTGCGGACCGCTGCCTAGTCTAGATGTGATGACGCGGCGCCTCCTCTTTGACGCGTTTCTCCCGATAGGGCATCCACTTAGATAGGAGGTAGCTAAGCTAAGTGGATGCCCTATCGGGAGAAACGCGTCAGAGAGGAGGCGCCGCGTCATCACATCTAGACTAGGCAGCGGTCCGCACTGCAGGCGGACCCCGCCATACAGCTCCTCCGTGAGGGAACTCGCTATTATTGTCTTCACAACTGTAAGTGCAACCATTTGTTTTAATAAAAATCTACTGTTGGTAATGCACCATTGCGGTCCCCTCTGTTGTGTCCCCTATTATTGAGGTTGACCAGACTAAGGAGTTACAGCAGCCAATCAGAGTCTAGCCACCTTTGGCAGGATCTTCTTTCGTCAGGCTTTCTGACTGGGTCTGTTCCTCTTGGACACAAGCAACTACATCAGCCATCCTAGAGTCCAGTAACCCCCGGCAGGACCACTCATCACCATAGAACCAGGCTTCTTGTTTGGCTTTTGTCCGGTAAGAGTCTAGGGAGCACGAGTGTGTCAGAGTGCCTTCTGTATTTCTGGGAATTTTTCTACCTGGCTGCATGACCTTTGGAGCGGTCATATTCATATATGCCCTTAACGTTTAACTTCTGGTAAGAGGCCAAGCTGGTGGTGGGACTTTGCACCTTCCAATCACAGTTCACCTTTCCCCAAGCTGGAAGTTTTTGTCACCATTTTTTGCACTTTATTTATGGACTTATAATATGGACGTTTATTGCACATTGGTGTATCACTAGTCACCTTCTGGACATTTTTTGTTTTACACGATTTGCATACGTTTTCATTTTTTTGCATTATTATTGCATTTTTGGTTTATTTGTTTACATCATTTTGTATGTTGCACATATGCACTAGGGCAGCGCACCTGATTTCTTTACCTAACCAGCTTGCATGGCCGCCGAAGAGAAGACCTAATCAAAGCCGCATTCGGCTCTGATCGGGTCTCCATGTAAAAACCTGGAAGTGATGTCATGACACCACTTCCAGGTACTCGGCGCCAAATTCAAAAGAAATTACAGCATTCAAAACAGCCAAACTTGGCGTTTTGAATGCTTTTAAGTGCAGAGGAGGGGTTTAGGGTCTTTTAGACCCCCAGATCCCTCCACAAGAAGACCTGTCAAATAAAAAAAACATTTACGAAAATATCGGCCAATATCGGCCGATACCGATATGCGATGACCAAAATATCGGTATAAGCAATAAAAAAACGATATCGGTCGATCACTACTTCTCATCCAACATCAGTGCATGACCTCACAAATGCGCTTCTGGAAGAATGGTCAAACATTCCCATAGACACACTCCTAAACCTTGTGGACGGCCTTCCCAGAAGAGTTGAAGCTGTTATAGCTGCAATGGGTGGGCCAACTCAATATTGAACCCTACGGACTAAGACTGGTATACCATTAAAGTTCATGTGTGTGTAAAGGCAGGCGTCCCAATACTTTTGACAATATAGTGTACATTGTTACAAAGTACAAAATACGATAATCCATAAAGCTAATGGTGGCCATACACACTTCAATAAAAGATTGATTTCTTTTCTGATCAGTCTTTTCCAGTTGGAATAATGAATCTATAGTCGATAACACATTTGATCGATATGCCAAGGACGGGGAAGAGGATTGCAATCGATGGTTAAGATACAAATGTAACTTATCGATGTTAGCATCTCTGTTTCCACCATGTGACCTCATAATCTGATCAATTAAAATACGATTGTTTTCATGAACAAAGTATCTCAGTGCTGCTGATTGAGGCAAAGTAATCAATAATATTCTGCCCTGGTCAAACGACTCAGTTTAATCGAAACTGAGTCTAATTGTTGCTATACTGGCTTCGAATAATGAGCAGTTTCTTTTCCAATTGATTCTGATAGGAATAATTTATCTATAGTTGAAAACCCATTTTATTGATATGCCACACATGGGGAAGTGAATTTTGATCGATAGTTAAAATAATAATATTTTATTGATTGCATTTCTGTCTCCGCCATGTGATCTCATAATCTGATTGATGGAAAAACGGTTGTATATCAGAACAAAGTATCTCATTGTTGCTGATTGATGCAAAATGATCAATAATATTCTGACCTGGCCGATTGACACAGTTTGATCAAAATTGGGTCTAGTTGTGGCTATACACACTTCAATAAATGATCAATTTCTTTTCCAAACAATCTCTTCCAATAATAATTGATCTATTAACCACTTCTGGGCCGGAAGGTTTTGCCCCCTTAATGACCAGGCCATATTTTGCGATTCGGCACTGCGTTACTTTAACAGACAATTGCACGGTTGTGTGACGCTGTACCCAAATAACATTGATGTCCTTTTTTCCCACAAATAGAGCTTTATTTTGGTGGTATTTGATCACCTGTGCAATTTTTACTTTTTGCGCTATAAACAAAAAAAGAGCAACAATTCTGAAAAAAAAAAATATATATTTTTCACTTTCTGCCATATAACATTCCCAATTTTTTTTTAACATTTTAGGCCAATTTGTTTTCTGCTACATATTTTTGGTAAAAAAAAAACCACAATAAGCGTATTTTGATTGGTTTGCGCAAAAGTTATCGCGTCTACTAACTACAAGAAAGATTTATGTCATTTTTGTTTTCTTTTTTTTTACTAGTAATGGCGGCAATCTGCGATTTTTAGCAGGACTGCGACATTGCGGCGGACAGATCGGAGTCCTGACTAACATTTTTGACACTTTTGGGGGGACCAGTGACATTACTGCAGTAATCAGTGCTAAAAATATGCACTGTTACTGTAATAATGGCAGGGAAGGGGTCAACCCTGTGGGTGATCAAGGGGTTAAATGTGTACCTAGGGGAGTGATTCTAACTGTGAGGGGGGCGTGGCTTGTGAAATTATCATAGAGACCTGTGATTCTATATAGAAGGATCACAGGAGCTCTGTGATCATTTCAGGGAGCAGAACGGTCGGTTGTGTTTACAACAGCTGACCGTTCTTCTCTCTCAGCGGGGAACGATCGCGGGTGTTAGTCGGCAATCGGAGACCCCTGCCCCGTGCATCGGAGTCCCCGCTGCCGAGTGGGGGAAAGAGCATGAGGCTGGCAGCACGCGCTCGCCCCCTGCCTGCAGGTGCGTGACCGACGTATACCAGCTGCAGTGCGGCGGGTGGTCGTTAAGCGGTTAACCACTCTATAGCAGTTTTAGTGTTCCAGGATGGCCACCGTGCGCATGCTCATGTATATTTGCATGATCCCGCATTTCCGGGTAGCGGGTGTGAATGCGCGCCAACAGCGGCTCTTTCTCGTTGTGATTACGCACAGCAGGAGCTGATCAGCGGGTATCGATGTCTGCCGGCACCCGCTGATGATTCATTACAGAGGCCGAACGGCAGTCTGCCTATGTAAACAAGTCAAGTTGGGAAGGCATGGATCCTGTGCCTCTGCAAAGTAGGAGCATGCATCTATGCCTTCCCTTAAAAAAAAGCACCTCCCCCACACAGTACACAAACACAGGCTAGGCACACAGTGAACCCTTTGATTGCCCCAGATGTTAACCCCTTCCCAGCCAGTGTCATTAGTACAGTGACAGTGCATATTTTTAAGCACTGAATACTGTATTAGTGTCACTGATCCCCAAAAAGGTATCAGTGTCCAATTTGTCCAGTGCAATATCGCAGTCCCGCTATAAGTCGCTGATCGCCACCATTACTAGTAAAAAATAAATAGAAGTTTCATAAATACAGTATCTCACAAAAGTGAGTACACCCCTCACATTTTGGTAAATATTTTATTCTATCTTTTCATGTGACAACACTGAAGAAATGACACTTTGCTACAATGTAAAGTAGTGAGTGTACAGCTTGTATAACAGTGTAAATTTGCTGTGTGAGCAAATTAAAAAAAAAAATGGGAGGGGTGTACTCACTTTTGTCAGGTACTGTATATCCCATAGTTTTCAGGCGCGATAACATTTGCGCAAACCAATCAATATACGCTTTATAAAAAATATGCTGTGCAAATATATATATATATATATATATACAGTAAACCAAATGTATGAGCCCAATGTGAAAACACACGAATATATAAGCGTTACAGATAACCAATATTGTGATTCTGATCAAATAATTGCCACTAGATAGTAACCTCTATAAAGGTGCCAACAGTGCTAAATAAAACTATAAATATATGCAAAGATAAAGTCACTTATATTAAACATGTGCAAAGTCCGTATTGTGTAAAATATTTGTATGGAACTGGTGCAAAAAATGAATGGAGATAACTTCTTCCAAAAAGTGCCACTAGTGCGGTTAAGTGCAGATGATGAAGCCACATAAAAGTGACCAGTGCTTCCCAGGTGACAGAGTAGCAGAGCAAACTGTGCACCCCCTTGTGAGTGGGCGCTCACCTTATAACAAGCGACTATGCGATTAAGCTATTGTCGGACAGCGCTTAGTAGGATCTGTTGAGTACTTCCAGGTCAGGATCCTTCACCTACAGCTGCTCTTTCAATTAACCACTTAAGCCCCGGAAGATTTTACCCCCTTCCTGACCAGGGCCTATTTTAACGGACAATTGTGCGTTCGTGCGACGCTGTACCTAAACAAATTTGACGTCCTTTTTTTCCCACAAACAGAGCTTTCTTTTGGTGGTATTTGATCACCTGTGCGATTTTTTGATCATGCGCAATAAACAAAAAAATGCGTCAATTTTTTCAAAAATAATATTTTTCACATTTTTATATATGAAATTCCCCAAAAAAAAATGTAAAAAATCAAAATTTTTTAACATTTTCGGCCAATTTGTTTTATGCTACCTATGTTTGGTAAAAAAAATCGCAAAAAGCGTATTTTGATTGGTTTGCGCAAAAGTTATCGTGTTTACTAACAAAGGGAAAGATTTTTGTCATTTTTGTTGTTTTTTTTTTTTTAACGAGTAATGGCGGCGATCTGCGATTTTTTTTTTTGCGGGACTGCGACATTGCAGCAGACAGATCGGACCGTTGTATAATACCAAAAACTATCAGCGCAAACCAAAATATGTGATGTAAACTCAACACAAATTCACTGTGCGTAAATAAAGTGCATAAATGTGAAACATCAACGCGTAAAAATAAATAATATCCGGCAGCATACACCAATCGTGTTCACAAATCACAATAACCTGATAATCATACAAAAAACGTGATGCGCCAGACATACACAAATAATAGGAGTGATAATATTAAAGGAATGATAATAAACACATCCAGTTCATAAGGTCCCTGGGTTACGTCGAGCGTGATGCTCCTCTGACTTCCTCGGTAGGGACCCTAGCCACTTGCCGACCGCCGCACGACTATCTACGTCGGCGGTCAGCCCCTCACAGGCAAAGTGACGTAGGGCTACGTCACTAGCTTGTGAGGGTCTAGGGAGCGAGCGCGCGCCGCCGGAGGCGCGCTCCCGCTCCCGCGTGGTCACGGACCCCCCCGCGCGTGTGACCGGCGGACCCGATGTCCGCCGGCCACTCTGCGATCGGCGGGGGAGAGGGAGAAAGTCAGGCAGCTTGTGTAAACAAGCTGCCTGTCATTCTCCCCTCTGTATGAGAGCTGATCATATGGATCTACTATGTAGATCCGTTGATCACTCTGCATACAGCTGAAGCCACAGCCAATCACAGTTAGAATCACACCCCTAGGGACACACACAGCCCCTCCCTCTCAAATAAAGTTAACCCCTTCACTACCAGTGTATTTTTACAGTAACAGTGCATATATATAGCACTGATTACTGTAGAAATGTCACTGGTAACCCCAAAAGTGTCAAAAATGTCAGTCAAGGGTCCGATCTGTCCGCCGCAATGTCGCAGTACCGCAAAAAAAATCGCAGATCGCCACCATTACGCGTTAAAAAAAAAAACAACAAAAATGACAAAAATCTTTCCCTTAGTTAGTAAACGCAATAACTTTTGCGCAAACCAATCAAAATACGCTTTTTGCAATTTTTTTTACCAAACATAGGTAGCATAAAACAAATTGGCCGAAAATGTTAAAAAATGTTGATTTTTACATTTTTTTTGGGGGGAATTTCATATAAAAAAAAGGGAAAAATATTGCTATTTTTGCAAAATTGACGCTCTTTTGTTGTTTATAGCGCGTGATCAAAAAATCGCACAGGTGATCAAATACCGCCAAAAGAAAGCTCTGTTTGTGGGAAAAAAAAGATGCCAAATTAGTTTAGGTACAGCGCCGCACGACCGCGCAATTGTCCGTTAAAGTCACGCAGTGCCGAATCGCAAAATACCCCCTGGTCAGGAAGGGGGTAAAATCTTCTGGGGCTTAAGTGGTTAACAATCCCATTTATAACTCGTTATCTTTTATCGGTCAATATCTGGAGGACTCACATAAGGGGCCACAGCTTCACTGCTGACACCTCCAGTATCCGTTCTACATAAACCATCTGCATCCATAGAAAACATGAATTAAACAAACTGCGGCATCTCTCTGAATAGCGTCCAGGCGGGTTATATGCAGACATTGTCAGCAATCTATCAATAACATTATTACGAATACAGATGTAGCGATCAATAAAGCAGACAGATCCAAGCCGTATAACAGATAGAGCACCTATACAATTACACTTATAAGATGAGAGCCATCGATTTCCCCGTCATTGCAGGAAAAGTAACGTTTTAAAGATGCATTAGCTGTTTGGGCAAATCGTTCCACAATAAGTATTATTTTATCCTCAATCAGCAAATCTCCGTCCCATCGGTTAAACCGGGAGAATCCTGCCGAGAAAAGAATCCAGCGCCTTCTCCTGAAATATTTATACTCAGCGAACGCTTTATTCTGTACGCCCGCCATCGAACAAAAACAGCCGAATAGTAATGTGGATAAAACACGCAGACATGGTCAGGAGATTCAGCCGCTGTTCATGGTGTGATGTACGGGGAGGGGAGGGGGGGGGGGGGACATTCATTGTGGAATGGTTGTTGGTGTCGGAGGGGGTGGGGGGAGCATCTCAGAAACTGCCGACCTCCAGAAATTTGGATTGTACGCAAAATACATAAAAAGCAGAAAAAATTGTATCCGATTGGCCATCACAGCGACTACATGGTACAGAGCAGCTTCAAATGGCTCTGTGCCTTTAGCCAGTGGTCTCTGCTGGGCTGGGTGTGCCAACCAATACAATGACATATGGGTATACATGTAGTCTCTGCAATAGGTGCACCCATAGGCGTGCGCACAGGGTGTGCCGGGTGTGCCTGGGCACACCCTAATCACCTAGGGCACATAGCATTATCACTCTGTTTGCCAGTGAGGAGATGGGAAAGATCTCCCTCGGACCTGCTCTGCTCTATTTCTCTTTGTCAGCAGGGAGAGTAATGTATCGGGGCCATGTACATGTAGGCAAACACATGCATGTGTATTTAAACTTTGGGGTGCACACCCTAATGCAATAGGCTGCGCACACCTATGGGTGCACCTGCAGGCCTTTGCAATGCAACAGGCAGTACATTACATGCAACAGCCTTTGTCACCCCTCTAAAAAGCGATCTGATGTGGTTCTCTTTTCAGAGGGCAGTTGAATTGATATGTCTTCATCCTCAACTTGCGCTTTAACCCTAAAAAGACCGAACCACAGTGTTGCAACCACATGCATTGCGGGTTGTGACACAGCCCTATTAATTGTGCTCTACACAAGGAGACAGAGCAGTCCTGTGGGAGGGGCCCAGTGGGCTCCACCCACTACAGGCTGCCTGCAAAAAACTACAGGAGGGGGAGGAGACAAGACCAGTCACCCTACACAAGGAGAATGAGAGAGCTGAGCTATGGGAGGGGCCCAGCATGTTCCACCCACCACACAAAACTACAGGAGGGGGCGGAGACAAGACCAGTCACCCTACACAAGGAGAGAGAGAGAGAGCAGAGCTATGGGAGGGGCCCAGCAGGCTCCACCCACCATACAAAACTACAGGAGGGGGCGGACACAAGACCAGTCACCCTACACAAGGAAAGACAGAGGATGAGAGAGAGAGCAGAGCTATGGGAGGAGCTCAGCAGGCTCCACCCACCACACAAAACTACAGGAGGGGCGGAGACAAGACCAGTCATCCTAAACAAGGAGAGAGTAGAGTTGTGGGAGGGGCCCAGCAGGCTCCACCTACTACAGGCTGCCTGCAAAAAAAACTTTAGGAAGGGGCGGAGACAAGACCAGTCATCCTACACAAGGAAAGACAGAGGATGAGAGAGAGAGTAAAGCTATGGGAGGGGCCCAACAGGCTCCACCCACCACACAAAACTACAGGAGTGGGCGGAGACAAGACCAGTCATCCTAAACAAGGAAAGACGGGGGGGGGGGGAGAGAGAGAGAGCGGAGCTATGGGAAGGGCCAAGCAGGCTCCACCCACCATACAAAACTACAGGAGGGGGCGGACACAAGACCAGTCACCCTACACAAGGAAAGACAGAGGATGAGAGAGAGAGCAGAGCTATGGGAGGGGCCCAGCAGGCCCCACCCACCACACAAAACTACAGGAGGGGGCGGAGACAAGACCAGTCATCCTCAACAAGGAGAGGGTAGAGCTGTGGGAGGGGCCCAGCAGGCTTCACCTACTACAGGCTGCCTGCAAAAAAAAACTTTAGAAAGGGGTGGAGACAAGACCAGTCACCCTACACAAGGAAAAATAGAGGGAGAGAGAAAGAGAGCAGAGCTATGGGAGGAGCTCAGCAGGCTCCACCCACCACACAAAACTACAGGAGGGGGCGGAGACAAGACCAGTCATCCTGCACAAGGAGAGAGTAGAGCTGTGGGAGGGGCCCAGCAGGCTCCACTTACTACAGGCTGCCTGCAAAAAAACTTTAGGAAGGGGTAGAGAAAAGACCAGTCACCTTGCACAAGGAGAAAGAGAGCAGAGCTGTGGGAGGAGCCCAGCAGGCACCACCCACTTACTATAGCATGGCTGCATGAAAATTACAGGAGGGGGTGGAGACAAGACCTGTCACCCTGCACAAGGAGAGCAGAGCTGTGGGAGGGACCCAGAATACTCCACCCACTACAAAAAAACGACAGGAGTGGGCGAAGCCTAGACCTGTCACCCTGCACAAGGAGAGCAAGCAGAGCTGTGGGAGGGGCCCAGTAGGCTCCACCCACTGCAGAAAACTACAGGAGGGGGCCGAGACAAGACCAGTCATCCTGCACAATGAGAGAGTAGAGCTGTGGGAGGGGCCCAGCAGGCTCCACCCACTACAGAAACTAAAGGAGGGGGAGGAGACAAGACCAGTCCCCCTGCATAAGGAGTGAGAGCAGCAGTGAGTGGTCTTTACCACAGGAAGTCTCACACAGGATTACTGCACAGATCTAAAAGAAATACACAAAGCTCACCGAGATTCAAGAAGAATAGGAAGTGTAATTTCATTTGCCTATTTTTTTCCGGTGATACCGGCACCGAGGAGGAGGTCCTAAAATATTACAAAGTAAATAAAGAACGACGAGTGATTATGTTACAAGTGGAAGGCATAGAAAAGGTTAACGCGGGCCGTAATCCAAACATATTTTTGAGCCGGAGTAGGGCCGGCGCGTCCGCACTCGACATTCAAAAAAAAAAAATCTGTATTGATTTCACTCTGTAATTGCGTTTTCCTCTATGAATAAATTTGAATAAGTGGCATTGTATTTGGTTTCACACAGAACATCGTTAATAATGGGCTTTCCGGGGAAAAAAAAAAAAAAGGAAAATAAATCAAGCCTGCGCTTTTCAACAGAGGAAACGTTCCCTCTCTTTGTGTTCCCGGCGTCAGTTCCCTTTTAATGTTCACCAAAGGCGTACCGGGCGATGGGAGAATTACCATTACAAAGGTCACAACTGCGAAAGACGCCCGCAAAAAGAAAAAAAAAAAAGGATGCCGCTTTTAAGTTCCATCAAGGTGGAATTATGTTGCGCTAAATGTGCCGTTTTCTCCGACTGATTTCGTCTCTAATTATTTTCAAGTGTCATGAAGAGCAGATGACGGCTTAAAGGTACCAGCTACCCCTCCCCCGCCATGTCCCGCTCAGATCACAAAACTTTCCCCGCGATAAAACCGCGGGCGATCGATGAACAAAAAGCCGGATCGGCGGCACAAAAATAATCATTTATACTATAAGGAGGCGAGAAAACATGAATTGTTGGCACATAGCGAGTCTCACCTACAAATCATCAATGTTTCATAATTCTAGACTTAAAGAAGAATTCCAGGTATAGATAATTTATACATAGATACATTGTAACAGCTTGGACCAACTATGTATATACCATATCTGTCAGATCCCTCTAGAAGCTGGAAATTATATAGATTATATTATATATATATATATAGTATAGACACCACTACTACACTGTTACTATGCCGCTAATACAACCTTACTACTCCACTACTACCCCACTATTACTCCACTACTACCCCACTGCTACCCCACTACTTCCCCACTACTACGCTGCTACTACACCACCACTACATAACTACTACAATGATCTTCATGAGCTTCCAGGTCCTGTGCTGAGTGGCTGCCCTGCTGCATTGTGATTGTGATGGAGGACCTCTAATGTGATGGGGGGGGGGGGGGGGGGCTCTGATGTGATGGGTGGAATCTGATGTGAAGAAGGGACTCTGATGTGAAGGGGGGGTCCTCTGATGTGATGGGGGACCTCTGATGTGATGGGGGACCTCTGATGTGATTGGGGGACCTCTGATGTGATTGGGGGACCTCTGATGTGATGTGGGGTCCTCTAAAGTGATGGGGGACCTCTGTGATGAGGGGGGTCCTCTGATGTGATGTGGGAACCTCTGATGTGATGCGGGGTCCTCTGATGTGATGGGGGGACCTCTGATGTGATATGGGGGTCCTCTGATGTGATGACGGGACTTATGATGTGATGGGGGGACCTCTGATGTGATGTGGGGTCCTCTAAAGTGATGGGGGACCTCTGTGATGAGGGGGGTCCTCTGATGTGATGAGGGGGGTCCTCTGATGTGATGAGGTGGGGTCCTCTGATGTGATTTGGGGACCTCTGATGTCATGTGGGGTCCTCTGATGTGATGGGGGGACCTCTGATGTGATGTGGGGTCCTTTGATGTGATGGAGGACCTCTGATGTGATGTCCTCTGATTTGCTGGGGGGGTCCTCTGATGTGATGGGGGGACCTCTGATGTGATGTGGGGTCCTTTGATGTGATGGAGGACCTCTGATGTGATGGCGGACCTCTGATGTGATTAGAGGACCTCTGATGTGATGTGGGGTCCTCTGATGTGATGGGGGGGACCTCTGATGTGATGGGGGACCTCTGATGTGATGGGGGACCTCTGATGAGATGGGGGGAATCTGATGTGATGAGGAACCTCTGATGTGATGGGGCGACCTCTGATGTGATTGGGGGACCTCTGATGTGATGTGGGGTCCTCTGATGTGATTGGGGGACCTCTGATGTGATGTGGGGTCCTCTAAAGTGATGGGGGACCTCTGTGATGAGGGGGGTCCTCTGATGTGATGTGGGAACCTCTGATGTGATGTGGGGTCCTCTGATGTGATGGGGGGACCTCTGATGTGATATGGGGGTCCTCTGATGTGATGGCGGGACTTATGATGTGATGGGGGGTTCTCTGATGTGATGTGGGGTCCTCTAAAGTGATGGGGGACCTCTGTGATGAGGGGGGTCCTCTGATGTGATGAGGGGGGTCCTCTGATGTGATGAGGTGGGGTCCTCTGATGTGATTTGGGGACCTCTGATGTCATGTGGGGTCCTCTGATGTGATGAGGGGACCTCTGATGTGATGGAGGACCTCTGATGTGATGTCCTCTGATTTGCTGGGGGGGTCCTCTGATGTGATGGCGGACCTCTGATGTGATGGCGGACCTCTGATGTGATTAGAGGACCTCTGATGTGATGTGGGGTCCTCTGATGTGATGGGGGGACCTCTGATGTGATGTGGGGTCCTCTGATGTGATGGGGGACCTCTGATGTGATGGGGGGTCCTCTGATGTGATGGGGGACCTCTGATGTGATGGGGGGTCCTCTGATGTGATGGGGGACTTCTGATGTGATGGCGGACCTCTGATGTGATGGGGGACCTCTGATGTGATGTGGGGTCCTCTGATGTGATGGGGAACCTCTGATGTGATGTGGGGTCCTCTGATGTGATGGGGGACCTCTGATGTGATGGGGGGTCCTCTGATGTGATGGGGGACTTCTGATGTGATTGCGGACCTCTGATGTTAAGTGGGAGTCCTCTGATGTGATGGGGGACCTCTGATGTAATGGGGTCACCTCTGATGTGATGGGGATGACCTCTGATGTGATGGCGGACCTCTGATGTGATGGGGGACCTCTGATGTGATGGGGGGACCTCTGATGTGATGGGGGACCTCTGATGTGATGTGGGGTCCTCTGATGTGATGGGGGGATCTCTGATGTGATGTGGGACCTCTGTGATGAGGGGGGTCCTCTGATGTGATTGGGGGACCTCTGATGTCATGTGGGGTCCTCTGATGTGATGGGGGGATCTCTGATGTGATGTGGGGTCCTCTGATGTGATGGGGGGGACCTCTGATATGATGGGAGACCTCTGATGTGATGGGGACCTCTGATGTGATGGGGACCTCTGATGTGATGGGGGGGACCTCTGATGTGATGGAGACCTTTGAAGTGATGTGGGGTCCTCTGATGTGATGTGGGGTCCTCTGATGTGATGGAGACCTCTGATGTGATGGGGGACCTCTGATGTGATGTGGGGTCCTCTGATGTGATGGAGACCTCTGATGTGATGGAGACCTCTGATATGAGAGGAACTCTGATGTGATGGGGGGACCTCTGATGTGATGGAGACGTCTGATGTGATGTGGGGTCCTCTGATGTGATGACCTCTGATGTGATGGGGATCTCTGATGTGATGGGGGGTCCTCTGATGGGATATAGGGTCCTCTGATGTGATGGGGGACCTCTGATGTGATGGGGGACCTCTGATGTGATGGGGGACCTCTGATGTGATGGGGGACCTCTGATGTGATGTGGGGACCTCTGATGTGATGTGGGGTCCTCTGATGTGATGTGGGGTCCTCTGATGTGATGTGGGGTCCTCTGATGTGATGGGGGACCTCTGATGTGATGGGGGATCTCTGATGTGATGGGGACCTCGGATGTAATGGGGTCCTCTGATGTGATGGGGAACCTCTGACATGATGGGGGATCTCTGATGTGATGAGGGTTGTCTAAAGTGATGGGGGACCTCTGTGATGGGGGGGTCCTCTGATGTGATGATGGATTTTGATGTCCAAAGTCACATGACAAGTCGCACAAGTGTAAATGGAACTTAAAAAAAAAAACCCCACTGCCTCCAGATGTCATTGTGTTCTGTACCATGCGATCCGGTGCAGGTAATCGCACTGCGTTTGCGACCTGCTTTTGGGGTGTCATTAACTTAACACGGACACCTGCTGAAGATCACAACTGCAGCGCATTCTGAACACAGTGCTGGGGTTTCCTGCAGCGCATTCCGGTGTGAATGGGCGCTTAAATCCTGAGAACCTCCGGTGTAAAATATATCGCCTGTCCTGCAGCTCCAACCAATCCCTGTACAGCAGAGCTCAGAGCGGGAGAGTGAGAAGCAGCACAAGGAGCCAATCAGCGGTTATATGCTGAGAATAAGCAGAGAGATGAGCTCATCAGACTACTGCTTCTCCTCTCACTGTCCAATCACAGGCAGGGGGAGGGACTAGACCTGTAAGTGTTACTGAACTGCAGCAGATCAAACTTAGGTCGCCTGATCTGCCAGGCAGGACTGTGCTGTGTAGCAGAGCTGTGTAAATCTCAGGTCTGGATGCACAGAAATGCAAATCCTTTGGCGGGGAAATTATTTCCCTTATTTGGATTTTATTCAAGTTTTTACTTGTTTGCCCGGAGTTCTGCTTTAAATAGTTCAACCAGGTGGGTACATCCAACCCTGTTAGTATGTTTCTTTGTAAATAAAGTTTTTATCAAGTATTATGGCGAGTTCAGAACACAATCATGACATCATTATTATCTATATGAAGAACGCGTCTCTATCTGCCGCTCTTTTACGGCTCTGTCGTGCGGCACTACACCCATCTCCGCAGCATCTCGGCCTCAGCGCCCCGCACAGGTCACATGACCCCCCACTCCCTGCCCCGCCCTCTACAGCTCGCGCTCTCACCAAGTTTGTCCTCCTCCGGCCGCCGTTTCCGGGTTTAAGTCCAGGAAGCCGGAAGTGACGTCCCTTTCCTTTCCTCTGGTTTCTGGATCCGCAGTCGGTGAGTGTCTGAGGCGTGGAATCCGCGGCCATCCTCCGTGTTAGCCGGTGCCCGGCGGCGGAGAGGTGTGCGGAGGGACGGGGGATGGGTGGAGGAACCTGGCTGGGGGGGATATTTGGGTGAAGAAGGCCGGCTGGGGGGGGGGGGGGTGAGATGTGTGTGGAGGATAATTGTTGTGTTTATTCCCCGCAGGTCCCGGAGAGCTGCAGCCATGGTGAGTCCTGTGTGTGGTCACATGTCCTCCTGTCATCAGTGTGTCTGTTCTCCATGTCTGTAGGAAATTGTCATCTTCAAACCCCCCCCCCTTTCACCTGTGGTGGGTGGTGTGTCCCCCCCCATTGCCTCTGGTGCTGAGCGCCGGCGGTGCCTGCGTTTCCCCATTGCCTCTGATGCTGAGCGCCGGCGGTGCCTGCGTTTCCCCATTGCCTCTGGAGCTGAGCGCCGGCGGTGCCCTCGTCTCCCCATTGCCTCTGGTGCTGAGCGCCGGCGGTGCCCTCGTCTCCCCATTGCCTCTGGTGCTGAGCGCCGGCGGTGCCCTCGTCTCCCCATTGCCTCTGGTGCTGAGCGCCGGCGGTGCCCTCGTCTCCCCATTGCCTCTGGAGCTGAGCGCCGGCGGTGCCGGTGTCTCCCCATTGCCTCTGGAGCTGAGCGCCGGCGGTGCCCTCGTCTCCCCATTGCCTCTGGAGCTGAGCGCCGGCGGTGCCGGTGTCTCCCCATTGCCTCTGGTGCTGAGCTCCGGCGGTGCCTGCGTCTCCCCATTGCCTCTGGTGCTGAGCGCCGGCGGTGCCTGCGTCTCCCCATTGCCTCTGGTGCTGAGCGCCGGCGGTGCCTGCGTCTCCCCATTGCCTCTGGTGCTGAGCACCGGCGGTGCCTGCGTCTCCCCATTGCCTCTGGTGCTGAGCGCCGGCGGTGCCTGCGTCTCCCCATTGCCTCTGGTGCTGAGCGCCGGCGGTGCCTGCGTCTCCCCATTGCCTCTGGTGCTGAGCGCCGGCGGTGCCTGCGTCTCCCCATTGCCTCTGGTGCTGAGCGCCGGCGGTGCCTGCGTCTCCCCATTGCCTCTGGAGCTGAGCGCCGGCGGTGCCTGCGTTTCCCCATTGCCTCTGGTGCTGAGCGCCGGCGGTGCCTGCGTCTCCCCATTGCCTCTGGTGCTGAGCGCCGGCGGTGCCTGCGTCTCCCCATTGCCTCTGGTGCTGAGCGCCGGCGGTGCCTGCGTCTCCCCATTGCCTCTGGAGCTGAGCGCCGGCGGTGCCTGCGTCTCCCCATTGCCTCTGGTGCTGAGCGCCGGCGGTGCCTGCGTCTCCCCATTGCCTCTGGTGCTGAGCGCCGGCGGTGCCTGCGTCTCCCCATTGCCTCTGGTGCTGAGCGCCGGCGGTGCCTGCGTCTCCCCATTGCCTCTGGTGCTGAGCGCCGGCGGTGCCTGCGTCTCCCCATTGCCTCTGGTGCTGAGCGCCGGCGGTGCCTGCGTCTCCCCATTGCCTCTGGTGCTGAGCGCCGGCGGCTCCTCATTGCCTCTGGTGCTGAGCGGCAGGTTATATATTCATGGACTTATTTACAGATTGTAGAACATTTGTGTTTGGAGGGGCACAGTGTGTGTATATGTATGTATGTATAATATATATAATATATAATATATATATATATATCTAAACACGGCACTATAGGAATCAATAGATCCAAAACCACTTGACCTCCTGGAAGATTTATCCCCTTCATGATTTTTTTTTTCTTTGTTCCCCCTCTATTCTTGTGTTGTAAACAAGACTGACAATTTCTTTCTGCTATATATATCCTATTCTGCTACATATTTTTGGTTAAAATACCAATAAGTATATTGGTTTGCACAAAAGTGTCTACAAACTATTTGTACTAGAATATTTTTTTTTATATTAGTAATGGCGGCGATCAGCGACTTGCAGTGGGATTGTGATGTTGCGGCCGACAATTGGGACACTAAGTGACACTTTGCGGGGAACCAGTGACACCAATACAGTGATCAGTGCTAAAAAATATGCACCCACTGACTCATGACACTGGCTGGGAAGGGGTTAAACATTTAGGGAAGTCAAAGGGTGAAATGTGTGCCTAGCTGGTGTTCATGTACTGACCATGGGTGTCCAACCTGCGGCCTTTCAGCTGTTGCAGAACTACAAATCCCATCATGCCTCTACCTTTGGGAGTCATGCTTGCAACTGTCAGCCTTGCAATGCCTCATGGGACTTGTAGTTCCGCAACAGCTGGAGGACCACAGGTTGGACACCCATGGCTGTACTCTGAGCTGCTTTCACTAAATGATGTGCTTTGGAGGGAAACAAAATCCAGCACATCCCCCGCTGACAAACAGCGTTTAGTGCCGCACATATGGGGTCTGCGGTCATACAGATCTGTGGATTGTACACAGTAGACACCTGAAGTCATTAGGCCTCATTTTACACTTGTTGGGTGGGGAGATTCAAAAAACATAATGGAGCCACATTTTTACTGCCCCACTCTGAATACAAAGCTTCCTCTGATTTGGAGATCATGCCATCAGTCTGCATTTCTGCCTTAGCCAATCGGATGAATCTTTGTATTCAGCCTGCCTACAAATGGCTGAGTGCTGCTCAACCTGGGAGGGGGATGGGAAGTTCCGTACCGATGTCGGAACACAGTGCTATGTAGCTGAAGCCCCGTATATCTCATACGGTGTGCTCAGCTTAGTCACCACTATGTAAAGGAATATTCAGCATCCGGTTTATACCACCCATGTAAAGGGAGCCTTACAGCCAATCCCTGAGTCTGAGCAGCATGGAGTAGCACCTAGAACATGAGGTATAGTGATTTGCAGCAGCCGTATTCAGAGATAGCAGGCCAATGGGGCTTTCTCATAACTCTTTCCTATTTATACAGCAATGTCTGCAATCTATTGGCCGTCCTGAAATCTGTTCTGTTTTTTCTTTTTAGCCCCGCAAAATTGAAGAGATCAAAGACTTCCTGCTGACAGCCAGAAGGAAGGATGCCAAGTGTGAGTATTCACTTCCTAACACAACTTACTGGTTGTATACCATCACCTTGTAAAACAAATCTTTCACTTTAAAACTGAAATAAAAAGGCAAAACATTTGTGTATAAATATAATTAAAATCTAATACCGTTTTTGCCTTTTTTTCATAAATTATAACATGCCCTGTGTTCTCAGCTGCATAAGAGCTGAGGGGAGGAGAAGCAACCGCACACTGATCTTCCCCGGTGAATGGCTGTGCAGCGGGGACGTGTCAGGGCAAGTCTGAATATTCAAAGAGGGCACATGGAGTTCCCAGCACAGCTAGAGAACTGACCATGGTGTGCTCCCCTGTTAGCGTGGTCAGTTTTTAATAGGAAAGCAGAGGGACTGGCAGGACCAGCAGGGATTTCACCCAAAAGAAGCAATACAAAGAACAGGAGACTCTCATTAAAGTACATGGTACAGCAGCCACATATCGGGTATATAAAATGTTGGGGTAACAAACACTTAAAGTGGAACTACACGCCTTCTGAGTACCACATACCAAAAATGCTATTCAATTCATTATTCAAAGCAAACTCGTCCACCTCTCTGCCCTTGTATCCGCCCCTCTGCCCCCTTTCTGCCTCTCTGCCCCCTTTCCGCCAGCCTGCCTCTCTGCCCCCTTTCCGCCAGCCTGCCTCTCTGCCCCCTTTCCGCCAGCCTGCCCCCTTTCCGCCAGCCTGCCCCCTTTCCGCCAGCCTGCCCCCTTTCCGCCAGCCTGCCCCCTTTCCGCCAGCCTGCCCCTCTGCCCCCTTTCCGTCCGCCCTTCAGTCCGCGTCTCTATGCTTTGTTTTGAGAAATCACTTTGAAAAACACCCCCTAGCATTTCTGGCAGTGGCTACCTTGAATAAGGGCAAATGATTCATGTAGCAGTGACTTGCTTGAATCCATCTAGCCTTAGCTCAGACATGCAGGAAGGAGGGTGTGCATGGCTGAGAACTCCTGCGCCCATCCTAAAGACTTCTGGAGACGTTTGCCTAGGCAAACAGGAAGGAACTGAAGAAATGAAAAAATAAAACACATTTAAATGTGATCTAATGCAGTTAGTGCTAGCAGCATGAGGATAATCAATGTTAATTGGTAGAGTGAAGTTCCACTATAGGAGCATTGTTTCCTCAACTCAGTCCTGATGAAGAATCTGAAATCCAGTCCTTGTTTCTGGTTTCTCACCTTTCATAGGTGATCAGGTTGTGTACTTCTGTGAATCCTGAGATGTAGACAGTTGTGGTTTTGTGGCCATCATACTGCTTGATGTACCTTTTGCAGGCCACAGAGTGCTGCTTGTTAAAGACACACTGCCCATTTAGGAACAGGAGCAATAGATCTGATGCAGGGCAGCCCCTCCCCATCAGTGCTGCCCGCCAGTGCCCTCCCCATCAGTGCTGCGCGCCAGTGCCCTCCCCATCAGTGCTGCGCGCCAGTGCCCATGATTGCCATCTATCAGTGCCGCCCACCAGTGCCCATCAATGCCCATCAGTGTCACCTATCAGTGCCCACCAATGCTGCATATCAGTGCCTTTCAGTGCAGGAAAAAACGTATTTATTTACAAAATTGTATAACATAAACAATCTTTTTTTTTTTTTTTTTTTTTTTTTCAAACTTTTCGGTCCTTTTTTTTATTTAGCAAAAAAGAAGAAACCTTGCAGTGATCAAATACCACCAAAAGAAAGCTCTATTTGTGGGGGAAAATGGCATAAATTTGGTTTAGGTACAGTGTTGCATGACCACGCATTTGTTAATTCAAAATGCAACAGCGCTAAAAGGTGAAAATTGGCCTGGACAGGAAGGGGGAGAAATTGCCCGGTATTGGTTAAGTGAGCTTCAAATGCATGTAGATGCAGTCAAAATCTTGCCCTTGTTTCTGGAGTGAATGAGGCAATGAGCCCTTTAGAGGCCCCCCAGGAAGGTTTATCCAAGTAGCAAGTTTTCTTGCAGGAGCAGTTATTGCTTTCGCTTTTCCGTGGCCCTAATTTTAAAGCTTCTCTTCCTTACAGCTGTTAAGATTAAGAAGAACAAGGATAATGTAAAATTCAAGGTCCGCTGCAGCAAATACCTGTACACTCTGGTCATCACAGACAAAGAGAAGGCAGAGAAGCTGAAACAGTCCCTTCCTCCAGGTAATGTCCTCTGTTCCGACTTCACCAGTCTTGTATCTATAGGTGTGATATATAGAACTCTATACTATATCTATGCTCGGACAAAATGTCACCGATGTACACAGGGTAATATGTAGCATGACCTGCCCACCTCCCTCTCTGCTTTTACTAGTGGGGACTTAAAGTGACCCTAAACACACCGTATAATTTACATTCTCCCTTCTATTTCTGTATATGGATGATGGCACTAACTTTACCACTTTCTGCCGTATAGTAAAATGATGCGGGGGCGCGCAGCATGGCAATCCTTGCTGCAGCGCGGTGTTCCTAGGACACGTCACGACACTGATCTCAGTAAAGAGCCGATGTCGCTTTTCTTTACCCATGTGATCGGCTGTGTCCATGTCACATGTAATGTAAACAAGGAAGTGTTTATTGGCTCTCCTCGGATCACACCGACAGTGTGATCCGAGAAGAGCCAATCAGCAGCATTTCCTTGCAGGGGAGACCTGTACAGGTAATCGGGGGGGCACTGATTACAGTACAGCCCCTGCAGTGCCCAATAGTGATGCCAGTCAGTGCTGCATATCAGTGCACATCTGTGAAGGAGAAAAATTGTTACAAAATTTACTGGCAAATTTTTTTTTTTAGCCAGACATGTAGCGGAATACATTTTAACCAAAATGTATGAAGACATTTTATTTTTAAAAAAATAGATTCCCCCCCCAAAAATGTTGGGTCTTTGTTTCTTCCAAAAAATAAACCCAGTAGTGATCAAATACCACCAAAAGAAAGCTATTTGTGTGGATAAAAGATACAAATTTCGTTTGTGTACAGCATTGCATGACTGGGCAGTTGTCAGGTAAAGTGGCGCAGTGCTGATGAGCAAGAAATGGTGTGGTCATGGAGGAGGTAAACGCCTTCTGGGGGTGGTGAAGTGGTTAAGATGTTGGCGATTTATTAACTAATACAGCTCTGCATTGTTTATCTGTTTACCACTTTATTAGTATTTCTATGTAAAATACTTAAACCCCCTACAGGTGGGTAAGACTGTCCCAGACCCCTTATGTTTTCTTTTTTGTTTTGCAGGTCTGTCCGTGAAAGAACTGAAGTAAATACATTCTTGTCCTTTGTTCAATAAAAAACATTTAAAAACAAAAACGACTTGGATGTTCTGTTGTAAGAAAATAAAAGGGGGGTTTCTGTCATTCAGCTGCTGGAAATGGTATTCCTTCTGTTTTTTAAAGCAGAACCAAACCCATCAATTTTTAGGTTTCAAAGACATTCCTGACACATGCCAGAAATGTAACTGTCACATTGGTTGTGCTCTCAAACCATCAAATGTCTGGTGTCATTAAAGTGGAGTTCCACCCAAAAGTGGAACGTCCGCTTTAGGTATTCTAACCCCCTGACATGCCACATTTGGCATGTAATTTTTTTGGGGGGGGAACGGGTACCTAGTTTTGACAGATACCCGCTCCCACTTCCGCTCGGAGCGCCCTGAACGGAAGTTCTCCTCTCCCCCTCCCTCCCTGCAATCTTCTGGGACATGTCAGAGGTCCCAGAAGATTGCCGGCCAATCAAGACGCGCATGAGCATACCGCCACCTCTCCGTGCGCCTTAGCGTACCAGTACGCTCATTTTGGACATCTGCGCCCTCAGTTACCCCCCCCAAGAATATTTCCCACTCCAGAGCCAGACCAGTCACCACCAGTGAGTCCCCCTGCTCCGGAGTCCCAGCCCAGCCCAGGGGGGGTGCTCTGTGGGGAGCCTGATGTGGGGTGGGGGGCGACAAAATTTATAGGCTATAATAAGAGTACCGGCACCTTTTTTGGGCCACTTAAAGCACTGGGTATAAGATGTGAGAGCAGTATATGATAAATAGCAAATCCAAACTCCCAGGCAAAGAAAATAATTTCAAAAGAAAACAAGCAGCCAATTCTGTATTATCACAAATACTGGCAATGATCAAAGTAAAGAAGGTGAATCGGCGCTAATTTGTTCAAAAATTGTGACACTATGGCTGGGCTACGTGTAAATACTGAGAAATATCAATATACGTGGTGAGTATGAGAATATAAATAAATAAATCAACTTCTATCAAATGCAGTGAATATTTTGGAAAAAAATGTAGGGGAGATGATATATGATGAGTGATCATAATGGAAAAAAAAATGGAATAAGGGGGAAGTGCAGTGCTAAAAAGAACTGGTGACTAAAAATGCACAGATATTCAGTGGACCCAGACGCAAAATCCATAACATAAATAAATACTGGTAGAGATATTATAAAATATATATATATATAGATGAGTGCAATAAGTGCTTCAAACTCTGTGAAATAAGGTGACTCTTCCTGCTAGATAATGTCCAAGTGCAGCAGAAAAATATACTGGTCTTAACACAGTA
The DNA here is from genome assembly GCF_965119305.1 of Pelophylax lessonae. Lineage (NCBI taxonomy): Eukaryota > Metazoa > Chordata > Amphibia > Anura > Ranidae > Pelophylax > Pelophylax lessonae. The sequence goes on along the minus strand of NC_138778.1, from coordinate 17,282,588 downwards.
ACCGGTGTTCCGTGAGAATTACCTACCCGTGAGAAAAACCTACCCCTCGTCACTTCCGGTACTCGGCACTGTATGTAATGCAGCGGGTACATTAAAACAGCTGTGCTGAAATAGGAGTCATCTCCACTCCTGTCCCGGTCACTTCCCTGCTCTCGGATAGTAAATATAAAAGCGGCGGCTGTATGAAAACATAAATCACGGAGCCGAAAGCCGCTTATATTTACTTGCCGAGAGCAGGGAAGTGACCGGGACAGGAGCGGAGATGACTCGTATTTCAGCACAGCTGTTTTATGTAAGCGCCGCGTCGGTAGGTTCTTCTCACGGTACACAGTGATCGTTTCATACTAGTGCGCATGCGCACTAGTAAGCTCCTCAGTTCTTCCATTAGGTATCCGGGGCTCTGAGCATGCGCGCTGCTCAGCTGTTTCTGGCCGGAAGTGACGAGGGTAGGTAATTCTCACGTTACACCGGAAGTGACGTCACCTGGTTCCTCCCAACACGTTGCGTAACTAATCACATGACTTTCTCAAGGGTCTGCTATGGCTGCACAGACGGAGCCCAGGATCTGAAGGCATTGTTCTGTCTTCATCTTTGCTGTGGGGGGGGGGGGGGGTGCAGACAGACAAGCCGCTCCACCACTGCATAGCAGCACTGGATCTGGTGGAAGAGTTCTGTCCTCTTTTCTGTGGAGGGTCTTAGCGCAGTTAACTCTATTTATTCATTTTGCAATAACGGTCCACTGTTGTATAACGTGCAGCTTACCATCAACCACCAACATACTAGTGATGCGACGTGATTTCCCATAACAAATACATTGCTTGCTCTGAGCGGTGGACTCTGTGTTCCCTGGTAGGAGACAGGAAGTCTCGGCTCGTATCTGGAACACTGCGGTATGTAGCCGCAGCTACATACAGTTGTATATCACATATCCAGCGGCCTCACAGGTTAGTGAGGGACGTAGTTTGTTTGGGCCAGCTTGGCCCACACAAACTAAAGTCTGTGTAAAGATGGGGGGGTTCTTTAAAGTAGAGAACTATAGGCAAAACCTTTTTCCCCATTTTGGATAAAGTAACAGTTATAACCCCTGTCAGATCTTTTTTTTTTTTTTGCCATGGTTGTCCCATTTGGGCAGTTTACCGTCCTGTCCCATAGACAAAACAGGAAGAGCAAAAACCCCTGCAAATTAAGGGCATCCCTTGGGGACCCACAGGTCACCAGAACTAGTGTCCCCATTGAAAGATTTTCCCGGGGACAACCCAAAACTTGTGATTTTAACTTTTAATGACAACGGTAAACATGATAGAGGGTGAATCTTCCTAACGAGGGCACAGACTGCAATAAAAACTGACACAGGGTCTAATCCCGCTTCACTCCAAATCTAAAAAAAATGTTTTGCCTTTTAGTTATACTTTTAGTGCAAAAACAAATTTTGTGCAAATAACATCCTGTGCTTCTGTCTTATCAGGTAGCACAAAACCTCCCATTTAAGATGGGGGTGGGGTAGTGTGTAGTCCTATTGTAGGGTGTCATTGCTGCTCTTAACATGGTAACACAGTGAATGAGTGTTGTCACCTTAAGACAGGCAGTGTCACCAACCTGATCACCCGGTGCAAATACAAATCCTCTAAAGAAATGAATAGTTCTTGTGTTTTAGATAAACATTTATTGCGGTAGTTGGACATGTGAATATCTAGGCTGGTTGCTTTCAATTAGAGAATCAAGGGCCACTTGAAAAGTGCGTGAAATTGGCTCCAGTATAATTCAATTGGCTTCTGGCATCTGCCTCGCTTATTCCGGTCATATGCAGATAGTTAAAGTAAATTGGTCCCCCCTCCCGCTAAAAAAAAAAAATCCCATTACTTGCCTGGAAACTGTCTTCCAAATCGCACCGGGAACAGAATGCATGTTGGCTTCCTTCCTTTTTACCACTTAAGCCCCGGAAGATTTTACCCCCTTCCTGACCAGGGGGTATTTTGCGATTCGGCACTGCGTGACTTTAACGGACAATTGCGCGGTCGTGCGACGCTGTACCTAAACGAATTTAAACGTCCTTTTTTTCCCACAAACAGAGCTTTCTTTTGGTGGTATTTGATCACCTGTGCGATTTTTTGATCACGCGCTATAAACAAAAAAAGAGCGTCAATTTTGCAAAAATAACAATATTTTTCACATTTTTTTTATATGAAATTCCCCCCCAAAAAAAATAAAAATCTAAATTTTTTAAACTTTTCAGCCAATTTGTTTTATGCTACATATGTTTGGTAAAAAAAATCGCAAAAAGCGTATTTTGATTGGTTTGCGCAAAAGTTATCGCGTTTACTAACAAAGGGAAAGATTTTTGTCATTTTTGTTTTTTTTTTAACGCGTAATGGCGGCGATCTGCGATTTTTTTTTTTGCGGTACTGCGACATTGCGGCGGACAGATCGGACCCTTGACTGACATTTGTGACACTTTTGGGGTTACCAGTGACATTTCTACAGTAATCAGTGCTATACATATGCACGGTTACTGTAAAAATACACTGGTTGTGAAGGGGTTAACTTTATTTGGGAGGGAGGGGCTGTGTATCCCTAGGGGTGTGCTTTCTACTGTGATTGGCTGTGGCTTGAGCTGTAAGGACACTGATCAACGGATCTACATACTAGATCCGTTTGATCAGTGTCTTTACAGCGAGGAGAATGACAGGTGGCTTGTTTACACAAGCTGCCTGACATTCTCCCTCTCCCCCGCCGATCGCCGAGTGACCGGCGGACATCGGGTCCGCTGGTCACACGCGCGGGGGGGTCCGTGACCACGCGGGAGCGCGCGCTCGCTCCCTCCCTAGACCCTCACAAGCTAGTGACGTAGCCCTACGTCACTTTGCCTGTGAGGGGCTGACTGCCGACGTAGATCGGCGTTAGGCAGTCGGCAAGTGGTTAAAGAGGTTGTAAACCCACCTCACAAACTTTTACCTATAGGTAAGCCTATATTAAGGCTTACCTACAGGTGCTATAAATATCTCCCAAACTTGCACTGTTTAGGAGATATTTAGAGTGCATACTGCCGATGACGTCATTGTCGCAGGCGCTCTGAAGGAACGGCCACCCGTGCCGTTCCTTCAGAGCTCAGTTCCGTGAACGGAGGCTCCCGCGCGCAGGCGCGGTAGTGATGTAATCGCGCCTCCGGCCAATCAGATGGCCGGAAGCAGGAAGGCCGGACATGTCGCTGAGGTGGCGGCACGGCGGGGGCTTCGTTTTAAGGTAAGTACTACATAATGAGCTAGTATGCGATGCATACTAGCTCATTATGCCTTTCTCTTTACAGGGCTTTTTTTTTTTCTCATTTTTTTGGGGGGACTTTACTTCCTCTTTTAAAAAGTTACTAAACCCAGGATATGCATTCACTATATCTGATCTCCCACAGTACACACAACATGGAAATGCAAATATTTATGTAAATATAAACTGCTAAATACCTTTTCTCATCAGCAGTATATACTGTATTTTCTGGTGTATAAGACTACTTTTGAACCTCAAAAAAATCCCCCAAAAATGGGGGGGTCGTCTTATACTCCGAGTATAATATCTCCAAGGTAACCTAAGTATAAGTATTAATGGTAGATGTAATCTCTCAAGACGCTGGCTGTGTGGAAATCCTGTACCGGGATACCGTATGTACCATAGCTTCAGCTACATACAGTGTACCGCGCTGAGCCAATCAGGGAGAGCGATGTATTTTATTATTGAATGCAAAGCCCTTCTTGGATTGGCGGAGTAACATCAGCCCGCCTCTCTGACTCTGCCAATCCGAGCAGGCTTTGCATTCAATAATAGAATACATCGCTCACTGTGATTGGCTCAGCGCGGTTCACTGTAGCCAAAGCTACGGTATACCGGTACAGGATTCCCGCACAGCCAGCGTCTTGAGATTACATCTACTGGTAATACTTGGGGTACCTTGGAGATCTATGAGAAATCTGATGTTTTTTAATGGTGTTGCCTTGCTTCGGAAGGGGGGTAGTCTTATACGGCGAGTATAGCCCAAAACCTATGTTTTAACTTGAAAATTAGGGGGGGGGGTCGACTTATACGCCCAATCGTCTTATACACCGGACAATACGGTAGGTGTCTTACGACTTCTATCGGTGTCTAGTTAAAGCTTGTAGGAGGAGTTTTCATTCTCTGATTGTCGCTGATCACAGGTTTGGGGTGTAGAGCCAATTACATTTGCTGATTTAACTGCATTCCTTTCCTCATGCTGTCTGCACTGATCAACAGTGCAGCCTCATCAGCTCACGTCTGTGAAGGAGAAAAATTACTGGTTTACAAAATTATAAAAAAATGTTCTTTCCAAAATGTATGGTCTTTTTTGTTTAGCAAAAAAATATTAGACTCAGTGGTGACTAAATGTTACCAAAAGAGAGCTCCATTTCTGTGAAAAAAAAAACAATTTAATTTGGGTACGGTGCTGCATGACAGCGCAATTGTCATTCAAAGTGCGGCAGTGCTGAAAATTGGCCTGGGCAAGAAAGGGGCGGGGGGGGGGGGGATGCGAGGGCTAATTGCTTGCTTATGTCTAGGGGAACAATAAAAGGAAATATTCTCATATATTCCTCCATATGCACTCCTTCTATCCAGGTTACTTGGTTCCTGCTGCCCATGGGCCCCTGTGTGCTCCCCCTGTTCCCCGGCAGCACTGCCAGCTTTCCCTCTACCTCCAGCTGCTGCTGAGGATGTGTCCGGATGGAAAGATTTTTCCTGAATGGACACAGCTAGTGATCGGTACCGATCGCTCCTGTATCATTCATAACTGAAACATAGTGAAGTGTTTCCTTTGTTTCGCTTTATGAATGAACAGGAAGCTCTGTACAGAGCTATTCCTGTCCATTCATTCTATGCCTCGTGTCATCATACATTTTTGCGACTGAATATTTTTTTTTCTATGTTGATATCACCATTGAGGTATTTATAAATTGCTATCATGTCCCCTCTTGGGTGTCTCTTCTCTATCTCAATGGTGAAACATCAGAGGTCTGTTTGAGGCCCCTGATATCTCCCCCCAAAGTTCCCAATGGAGGTCCAGGAAAAAAAAAAAAAAAAAAAAACTCCTGATGCCAGTGGCAGAACTAACAAGGTATCAATGGCGACCAGGCCCAGGCAGTCCTCCACTGTGGGGGTCCCCCAAAAGACTGTAGGAAGGGGGCTCACTGCGGGACATCAATAAAGTGCCCCAGGCTTGGTTGGAAGGGCCTGGCTTGGGGGATCCTTCGTGCTTTCTTGTACCAGGGCCCTATAGGTTCTAGTTATGCCTCGGAGTCTCAGTTCACACATGTGGGAACCTTGTGAATCCACTGCAGGTTCCCGCATTGCATTCAAATTGCAGGCAGTTCACACTGCCCATATGCGAATTGCTGGGGGGTGTCAATATGATGTTAAGGACACCCCCAGATCAGTTCGCATATCGCAGTGTGAACTGTCAGTTCAGACATGAATCGGATCGCATAGGTGTGAACAGCCATGCGGTCTGATTCTGGTGCAGACCCAAAAAAGGGTCCTGTGTGAGTTGTGTCCGCATCTAATGCGAATTCAGCCATACAACCTGTATGGCTGAATTCGCATTGCACTGACATCCCATGTGGTTTGCGGAGCAGTGCGCTGTGAAATCGCATGCGATGTCTGTCATCGCTTATATGTGAACCGGCGCTAAATTTTAGTATTCTCCTTTCCTGAGTTGTTTTTTTTCATCTTGATTTCAATTACCACAAAAAAGCTGCCAAAAGTGCTTCACCTATGCATAGCCTTCTTCGGGCTTAAATAGTAAGTCGGGGAGAAGAAAAATACCACTCGCTGCTGCTCTTCCAGACTGAAATAAAATAAGCCACTAGATGGCGCTAGGGCACCACATTAGCAATTACAGTACCGTTATTTTATATGGAAGCTTGTTCTCAATTCCAAGGAAAAAATAAACCTGACACTGCATGCACTTCATTCTATAAATCTTCAGGATTTGTTGTAATCAGTACGGATCGTAAAGTAATTCTTGCCATCACGCCTTATTCTTGTATGAAGATTGGATAAATTGCAATTCCATCTCTGTTACAAGACAATGCAATATATTTGTTGACCAAGCAAGGCCCCTTTATTACAGCTGAACTTAGAGTTGTGTGTGCATATAATGCCATTTCCTAACCCCCCCCCCCCCCCATGACTAAATATTAAATTAAAAACTGTAATCAAATCATTTTGTTTTTGAGAAATATCTCTTTTGAGACCTAGTGATGTCATCACTGGGTCTTTCTGCTGGTCTTTAACCAAGTTTGGTGAGAGGGGCCATCAGGCACCCTGCCCATGTTGGGTCAGGCTTCTGTAAACATCACAGTGCCCTACCCTTGGGTCTTCTTTCAAGGGCCTGAGCATTTTATGGAAGTACACATTCCCAGGTTACTCTTTATATGTTCTTGCTCCTCCCTGCTGGCCACTTTGGGCTGCAGACTTTAGATGTAATCAAGCAACTGATCAGCAGATTAAGCAGCTGAAACCTGCAGCACCCAGGGAGTGTGCACAGCTAAAGGGATTACAGGGATGTGTTCTTTTATTTAATGTGCATGCTCCCTGCTGTCCACTGGGTGCTGAAGACTTGCTGTAATCATGCAACTGATCATCAGATTGAGCTGCTTAAGCCTGCAGTACTCGGGAAGCATGCACATCTAAAGGGACCCTAAGGATATGTTCTTTCATCTAATGTGCATGCTCCCTGCTGTCCACTGGGTGCTGAAGACTTTCGCTGTAATTATGCAACTGATCATCGGATTTGAGCAGCTGAAGCCTGCAGTAGTCGGGATTCATGCACATCTAAAGGGACCCTTCGGATGTGTTCTTTCATTTAATATACATGTTCCCTGCTGGCCACTTGGGCCTGCAGACTTAAGCTTTACTCATGTAACTGATTAGCAGGTTGCTCAGCTGAAGCCTGCAGTATCCAGGGAGCATGCATATCTAAAGAGATTCTAAGGATATGTTCTTTCATTTAATGTGCATGCTCCCTGCTTGCCACTGGGGGCTGCAGACTGTAATCAAGCACCTAATCAGCAGATTGCACAGCTGAAGCATGGAGTACCTAGCGAGTATGCGCTTTCCGCCTGGTGGATTCTGTTTTGCTCAGCGGCGGATCGATCCACTGATCCCCGCTGAGCAGGCAGGTAACAGGTCGGTCGCCAATTCCTTTACAGAGACAGAGCTGTCAGATCCCCGCTCTCCTCTATGGGAGATGGGATGATAATGGACCGCCTGTCCAGGCGGTGTTCTGCCGAAAACTCCAACTTGCCCAATTCTCCAACCACGTTACTTCCGGTGAGTGTACAGCAGGAAAAATTGGAGATTTTGACCACTTGGTGTTTCCACACAACACCGGCAGCCTTTACATTTCGGTAGATGCTATAACTAGTGCAGATTGTTAGTCTGCCCGCTAGTAACCAAAAACATGGCCGCCTCCCAAGGCGGGGACAACTAGCAGGTGAACTAACAATCTGCACTAATTATAGCATCTACCAGAGTGTAAAGGCTGCCAGTGTTCTGTGAAAACACCAAGTGGTCGAAATCTGCAATTTATTCCTGGTGTACACTCACCGGAAGTAACGTGGTTGGAGAATTCGGCAAGTTGGAGTTTTCGGCTGGAACTGGAGCACTTAGAATCTGTGCATGGCAGCCAATCATCTTCTAACTTCGGCTTGTTCAACTAGGCTTTGACAATAAAACCTGGAAGCTGATTATTTCTATGCACGGCTGCACCAGATTTTGCACTGTTCAGTTTTAGTTAGGTTCCTTTCACACGGGCTTTACCCCCTGGTGGACTCCATTTTGCTCAGCGGGGATCGATCCTCTGATCCCAGCTGAGCAGGTGGATGACAGGTCCGTCTCCGCTTACTTTGCAGAGACGGAGCTGTCAGATCCCCCCGCACTCCTCTATGGAAGATTGGATGAAAACGGGACCGCCTGTCTGTTTTCTTGCGATATGATCCTCCAGACGGATGGAAAATAGGGTTTCCATCCATCTGGATTTCTCAGATCGGATAGAAGGGGGGGTCAGCGAACATGTCACCGCTGACATCCGCTGCTCCATAGGGCTGCATGGAGCATCCGATCCGGTGCAACTGAAAAACTGACAGGCTAACCGGATCGGAAAGCCCGTGTGAAAGGGGCCTAATGTGCATTCTCCCTGCTGGCTCCTGTGTGCTGCAGAATTTACCTGTGCAAACTACAGCTGCTTGAGCATGCACGTCTAAAGGGATGCTGGTTTCAAGATGATCCTCCCACCCACACGGTGTCCCAGCTGTATTCTTTACTCCTGGGAGTCCTTCTCCCTGATCTGCCAGTGTTGTAAAATTTTGTCGGACCCGTGAAAAAATCGGACCTCGTCACTTCCGGTTACAGAGCATCACAAAACAGCTGATGGGAGTCGTCCGTGCGCACACGCAGAAGACATTTTTCGAGGTTTGGCAAAATTATAACAGAGAGCAGACAGCTGACTGAGAGGAGGCGGGGCTGAGGTGCGACGGAGGACACCGCCGCGTCATCGTGACATTACAGGGACGGAGGCACATATGCAGAGCTGACTAGAGGAGGCGGGACGGAGGTGCGGCCGTGTAATAAATGCAGGGCTTAAGCGACTCCTTCTGTTTTATTATCTTTAGTAATTATCGTATTATTTATCCTTAGGATTTCATTACATTAGGCTACATTCACACCTGAGCGTAGCGTTTTTCGCGCGTTCTTTACCGCGATTTTACCGCGATTTTTGCGGCGTTTTTTACCGCGATTTTTACCGCGATTTTTGTGCAGGCGTTTTTAGATTGAATAGAGATCAATGGAAAACGCCTGTAATCTGCCCAAAAAGAAGCTCATGTACTTTTTTGAGCGTTGGGCGTTTTGTATACAGCGTCAAAACGCTCAGATGTGAACAGGGGCCATTGAAATGAATAGGATTTGTCTTGTTGGGCGTTTTGAGAGCTGATCCTAGAGCAGAAAAACGCCCCAAAAACACCCCAAAACGCCTAGATGTGAACGGAGCCTTAGTATTTCTTATTTTGTATTATAGAAATACTAAATGTTATGAAATCCTAAGGATAAATAATACGATAATTACTAAAGATAATAAAACAGAAGGAGTCGCTAAAGTCCTGCATTTATTACACGGCAGCACCTCCGTCCCGCCTCCTCTATTCAGCTCGGCAGATGACGCGGCGGTGTCTTCCGTCCCACCTCAGCCCCGCCTCCTCTCAGTCAACTGCCCGCTATGTGTTATAATTTTACCAAACCAAGATAATGTCTTGTGCGCATGCGCACTTGAAACTCCCATCAGCTGTTTCATGACGTAGGGCCACCGGAAGTGACAAGGTCCGATTTTTTTCATGGGTCCGAGAAAATTTTAGAACACCGGCCTACATTACTGCATGGGGTAGAGAGTTGGGACGAGACCTTTCTCCTATTGACTGGCATAAGTGTTTTGCTTTGACCCACTCGATGTCCCCCGCATCTCAAGTTCAGGAGAATGGGTTCAAGAGCTCAAGGTGCCCCTCCTCGGCTAAATATAATCGACCCACTTCAATCAGACAGCTGTTGGAGGTGCATGTTGTCCAGAGGAACGCTTCTACATATTTGGTGGGAATGCCCCCCAGATTCACAGATTTTGGAACAAAATTATTGCTCTATACTGCAAACTTTAGGCGACGAAGTTTTCTGCTACACCCGAATGAACCCTGTTGTCTCTAAAACCTGGTTCCTTCTGGTCAATCAAGAGGGATATCCTTCGGTTCTTCTTGGCGGCTGGCAGGACGGTGATCCCCAGACATTGGATAACTGTACACGTACCCTCTAGACTTGAATGGGCCCTGGAGCTGGATAAAATCAGGGATATGGAGAGTTTGTTGACCCGGGAGGAACAGTTCTCAATCACATGGTCACCCTGGGACATGTTTCGATGTTCGAGTGGCTTCAAGTCCTGGATTGGGACACCTGTGCTACCGGGTGCAAGTGGGCTGTGTGCATCCCAACCCCCTGTCTTTTCTGGTTCTTTCCTTACTTTCAATTCTACTACACCTAGCTTTACCTTTTCCTCTATATTTCTGATTGTGTGTCTTCGGTTCCCTATGCAGTTATCCATATGCTTTAACCTGCTGATCTCCAGTATTTTACTATGGACTACCTTGCTGTTTGCTACCAACATTACCACTCGATTACCTCCCTTGTTTCCATGCCCGCTATGGCGGTATTTGTACCACTGTTGATATTCTTGCTGGCAAAGCTGTGACATGTTGCATTGAGGTGCTGTTGGCTAACCTATATCTCAACTCTTCAGTCATACTCGAATGGACCCGGTGATCTCAATACGCTGCATACAAATACTGATTTGTGCCATGTTTGACTTTATCTGTTTTTAGATTTTTTCTGTTCTTTGAAATGCTTTGTAAAATTTCTCTCTCTCTTTCAATAAAATAAGATTGAACTAAAGGGATGCCGGTATGTATTCTTTCACATAATGCTCAGTAACAAAATGAATAGTACTGATCAGGAGAGGATACTGCTAACCCCCCCCCCCCCCCCCACTTTCCCCAGTCCCCACTGCACTTACCTTGGGGGGGGCTAATGCATTAGGGAAGCCCAAATGACAGAGGAACAGAACAATCACTGTAGAGCGCTAGTAATCAGAAAATAATATATACAGGTAATGAGCACATGAACCCCCCCCCATTCACCTGCAATCTATATTTGGAAATATAAGAACAACATGCATTGAAAAGACTATTATCTGACTCGGGATCTATTATCTGACTCAAGGCCCGTACACACGTACCGATCGTCGGCATACAAACGTCGGTGGACGAAGGATCTGCCGATTGTACGCGTGTTAGTATGGTGCCTCCGACAGATGTCTGCGCACAATCCGCGGACAAAAGTCTTTCGTGCAAACATGAAAATATTTGTATGCCGACACCAGAACGGACGATTGTTCGCCTGTCAGTACACAATTCGGCCGACAGACCGCAGATTTGCAAGACTGGGCATGCTCAGAAAATAGAAAACACAGGGAAAGTTAACCATTACATGACATCACTTCTGCAGTCGGCGGACAAAATTCTTGTGCTGTCCTTGTGCTGTCTTTGCACTTTTCAGCAGACACCGACATCCCGGGGAGAAAAGAGGAACATTTGTAAGCCGACCATCGGTACGTGTGTACGGGGCTTCAGGATCTATTATCTGACTCGGGATCTATTATCTGACTCAGGATCTATTATCTGACTCGGGATCTATTATCTGACTCTGGATCTATTATCTGACTCAGGATCTATTATCTGACCCGGTATCTATTTTAATCTGACGGGATCTATTATCTGACTCGGGATCTATTATCTGACCCGGGATCTATTATCTGACCCGGGATCTATTATCTGACCCGGTATCTATTATCTGACCCGGTATCTATTATCTGACTCGGTATCTATTATCTGACTCTGTATCTATTATCTGACCCGGGATCTACAGGATAAAAGTGACTTCTGAGGACCCCGAGTCACGTAGAGCACATGAGCGCAGCGAGAACCTCATTTATACGGCGGTGATTAGCGGAGACCCAGCAGGAGTTTATTTGCTTGTTCTGTCCACTATTATAAAGGGAAATGACTGAAATATAATTAGAAGTCTAATTATAATCCTGTGACTGTGCCCAGAGACGGCGGTCACCCAGACATGTGACCGGCCTCCATCCCAAGACGCAGCGGTCACAATGGAGCACTTGATACTCAGAATTTGTGGTTTCGTTACTGAAGAGGAAGAAGGTTTGTCCTCCTTCATTTCCACAATGTGATTTGGCAACAATGTCTCCGTCAGTCTCCCCCCCCCCCCCAAAGTCTCATTCTTCCCACTTAGAGGGACTGTGATGGAAGGAGAGGTCAGTGCGGCCAAATCTATCTAAACCTTTCTTCAGTCACATCTGAGTCCATATTTCCACCCTCCCCTCACATCAGAAACCTGAATATCCCCCACCCCCTTCACATAAGGGCCGTGACGGGGCAAGGGGTGGGCAAGAGGGGTGGTTTCAGTGGGCACTGTGGTACCATGTGAGGTGGGGGGGTGCCACAGGGAGATTGGGGAGAGGGGATTTGGGGTTCAGGAGGGGGTAAGTATTGTTCTAGGAGGTGAAATTGTTTTTTTTTTGTCCTGGGATGGAGGGATTTGAAGTGGGGGGGTGGAAGATGTGTACTAGGAAGAGAATTTTTAGGGGTAGAGGATTTGTGCTAGGAGGGGTGAAATTTTTTTTTTTTGGGAGGGGGATTTCGGCAGGGGGGCAGATTTGCACTGGAAGGAGGGGGGAATTTATGCTTAAGGGGTAAGCGTGTAGATTAGTGCTCAGTGTTTTTGTGGGGGGGGGGGGGATTTTGCTGACACCTAATGCTTTTATATCGTGGGGGGCGCAGTTTGGCATGTTCGCCCTGGGCTCTAGATGACCTTGTCCCGGCACTGCATAACGGCCCTCAGTCTCAAATACATCAGAGTCCCCAGTCCCTAACACCCTCCCCCCACTTTCCTTTTCCCATAGTAGAGTGTTCAGGAGATCCTTTCCCCACTTTCACATCAGAGTCCTCACCCCCCCCCCCCCCCCATCTTCTTACATCTGAATCCCTAGTTTTCCCCCTATCCTTACACAATAAAGTCCTCACTTTCAATCACTCCCTTTTTACATCAGGGACCTCACTGTCTTCTCTCCCCTTTCACATTAGAAATCCTTAGTCCCCCCCCCCCACCTTTCATATCAGAGTCCTCAGTCCCCCTTTAAAAAGAACTCAGACTCAGTCCTCCCTTTCACCATCAGAGTTCCCAATCATCCCTCCGGTTCACATCAGAGTCCTCAGTCCACATTAGACTTTTCAAATCATCCCCCTTCCATTCACATCAGACTCCTGAATTCCACCCCCTCCCTCCTTGCATCAGACTCCTCAATCCACCCCCCCCCCCCTCTTCACCTCAGGCTCCTCATTTCCCCCACCCGCCTCACATCAGACTCCTCATTTCCCCCACCCCTCCTCACATCAGACTCCCCATTTCCCTACTCCTCCTCACATCAGACTCCCCATTTCCCCCCCCCCCTCCTCACATCAGACTCCTCATCCCCCCCCCCCTCACATCAGACTCCCCATTTCCCCTACTCCTCCTCACATCAGACTCCTCATCCCCCCCCCTCCTCACATCAGACTCCTCATTTCCCCTACCCCTCCTCCCATCAGACTCCCATTTCCCCTACTCCCTCCTCACATCAGACTCCTCATTCCCCCCCCCCCTCCTCACATCAGACTCCTCATTTCCCCCACCCCCTCCACATCAGACTCCTCAATCCACCCCCCCCCTCTTCACATCAGACTCCTCATTTCCCCCACCCCTCCTCACATCAGACTCCTCATTTCCCCCACCCCTCCTCACATCAGACTCCCCATTTCCCCTACTCCTCCTCACATCAGACTCCTCATTCCCCCCCCCCCCTCCTCACATCAGACTCCTCATTTCCCCCACCCCTCCTCACATCAGACTCCTCATTCCCCCCCCCCCTCCTCACATCAGACTCCCCATTTCCCCCACCCCTCCTCACATCAGACTCCTCATTTCCCTCCCCCCCCCCTCCTCACATCAGACTCCTCATTTCCCTCCCCCCCCCCCTCCTCACATCAGACTCCTCATTTCCCCCACCCCTCCTCACATCAGACTCCCCATTTCCCCTACCCCTCCTCACATCAGACTCCTCATTCCCCCCCCCCCCCTCCTCACATCAGACTCCCCATTTCCCCCACCCCTCCTCACATCAGACTCCTCATTTCCCCCACCCCTCCTCACATCAGACTCCTCATTTCCCCCACCCCTCCTCACATCAGACTCCCCATTTCCCCTACCCCTCCTCACATCAGACTCCTCATTTCCCCCACCCCTCCTCACATCAGACTCCTCATCCCCCCCCCCCTCCTCACATCAGACTCCCCATTTCCCCCACCCCTCCTCACATCAGACTCCCCATTTCCCCCACCCCTCCTCACATCAGACTCCCCAACATAGGCGTGCTTACAGGGTGTGCCTGGGCTCAACCTAATCCCCCTGTGTGACACATATTTCTCATTTTTAGACCCCTAATATTTCACCAAATACAAAAAAGTCTCTTTTTCTGCTAGAAAAAAAAAAAGTAAAAAAATAAATAAATTAAATTTTAAAAAATATCCTACTGACAGCAATCCTTGCCCCTTGTGAAACCATCTACTGCTCTACTGACACTGCCAGTACATAAACACATGCACACACATGAATACAGTATATGTTTGAGTTTTGGGGTGCACACCCTAATGCTCTCCAATCATCCCTCCTTCCGTCTACATCAGTCCCCCCCCCCCCCCTGTCCTCACATCAGACTCCTCAATCATCCCCCCTTCCGTTCACATAGGAGTCCTCACTTTCACTCACTCCCTTTTACATAAGGGTCCTCACTGTCACCCTCCCCCCTTTCACATTAGAATCCTTAGTCCCCCCCCCCTTTCATATTAGAGTCGTCAGTCCCCCGTTTAAAAAAAAAAAAAAAAGAAAATCACAGCCTCAGTCCTCCCTTTTACATCAAAGTCTTCAATCATCCCCCCTTCCTTTCACTAAGAGTCCTCAGCCCCCCCCTCCTCACATCAGGGTCCTCACTGTCACCTTTCCTTTTTTGCATTAGAATCCACGGTCCCCCCCTGCCCCCACTTCATGTCTGATTTCTCAGTTCCCTTTTTTTTTTTAAATCACAGCCCTTAGTCCTCCTTTTCACATGGGAGTCCTCAGCCCCCCCCCCCCCCATTAGAGTTCTCAGTGTCCGGCTCCCCCCATCAGAATCCTCAACCTTCCCCCCCCCCCCCCCCCCCGTCCTCACATCGGAGTCCTTAGTCTCAGGGGGCATGCAAATCTTAAGAGATTCCAAAGATGTGGTATTTCATTTAGGGCCTATTCCCACCACATGCAATGCAGTGTTTTTTTTTTTTTTTTCTGCATCGAAAACGCATGAAAAGTCGGTTATTTGGGTTCCAATGCAAGTTCACACCAGTGCAGTATATTTCAGTTCCAGGGGAAAAAAAAGTGCAACATCCTTTTTTTCCTGCACAGAGCTGCATGCACGTCTAAAGCCCCGTACACGCAACGATTATCGGCCGACCGATCGTTCGTCTTTTGTCCAGAGTGGTGTCTGTTGGTTGGAATGTGCCTAGACTGCACACACATTTTCTCGCCCAACAAAATTCTACTTCAGAAGTGATGTCATGTGTTGGTTTGCTTTCTTTGTGTTCTTTCTTCTCTGAGCATGCCCAGTCTTGCTCATCAGATTTTTCCCTGTCGAAATCTGTACTGACTGCGCGAAAATCGGCCGTGTTTTGACGGCGGACAAAAATTTTATAGCCTGCACACCAGATTTTTTTCGGCCGAAAAGTCGGAGTCGGTTGTCGGTCGTCGGACGAAAATTCCCTGCCGAATTTCGACGCGTGTGTGCGAGGCTTAAGGCTCCATTCACACTAAAGCATTTTTTCATCCTTTTTGCAGTAATTAATTTAATTTTTTTTAACACGGGTTTCTATGGAACACATTCACATCAATGCATTTTTGTGCCTCTGCATTTTTGGAAAGGATCGGGGACTTTTTTTCCTACAAAGAGCAGCGTTTTGCATGTAACCGACTTCAATCGACCCACATCCAAAACGCAAGTATTGTGTTTTACTGCGATTTGCATTTGTGTTTTCAAATCTGCCCAACGACAGCTTTAAAAAAAAAAAGCAAAAAAATTGCGGCAAAATCGCAGTAAAAAAAAAAAAAAAACATGGAAAGCACAGCAAAAAGCACTACAAAAATGCTCAAAACCAACATGCATAGATGTAAATCGAGACGTGTTCTTTCATATAATGCTTGGGAACAAAATGAATAATGGCAGAGAAAGCTAAGCTGTAAGGCCCCTTTCACACCTAAAAGTCGTGCGATTTTGCTGCAATTTTTTGCCGCGATTTTGACTGGACTTGAAGCAATGCCTGTGTAATACTGAGGTCTATGGACCTCAAAACGCATCAAAGTTGGACTACAGTAGTGCAGGGACCACTTCGAAGTCGTTGCGACTTGAAGTCGCACAGATATGAACAGTTCTCATTGGAAATCACAGAGTACGACTTGTCATGCGACTTTGCAGTCCCAAGTCGCAGGACAAGTCGCACAAGTGTGAAAGGGGCCCAAGCATCCCCAAGATGTAAATTCTTAGTCAATCACCCTGTTCAGTGATGCAGATGCTCGTCAATCACAATGAATGATGCCGGCTGGCTCGCCAAAAGAAAACCCCGCTGACCCGCCAACACGTCTGATCCCATCGCTCAAATGACAGCTCCCAGTCTCCGTCACTTTATCTAAATTATCATCATTATAATGACAATACACACAATTAAACAAAATTAAGGAATTAGCTCTGCAAGTGGGGATACTTAGTTATGATTGGGAAAAAAAAGGATATTATAAGGAAAATAATTAATAATGTTGCTAGTATAATATTTAGGTGTGCCCAAGCAGCACTTCTGGAGTTTTATTATTATTTTTTTTTTTATTACTATTATTACAATTATCATTAGTAATTCCATTGCCATTTTATTTATCTATCGTGCTCAAGTCCCATTACTTCCAGAGCTATTATTATTAGTAATAATATTATTAATATTAATTGTACCTCAGTAGCCTAAGTTTAAGTTTTTTTTTTTTTTAAATAACATTGTTACATTTAAAGTGGTCAAACTCAAAACAAAAAATGTCATATATTGCAGCTTACCAATCATTAGATGTGGAGGATTCATTCATTTTCTTTTTTCCCTGCCGTTTTCCTCTGGTGATCTGGCCAGTAACACACCTGTATTAGAGCGCCCCCACTCTGGATGAAGGCGCACAGGGGGCACCATTGGACAGCAGCATTGTCAGTCTGGGGGGGAGGGGGGGTGTTAGATGGACCAGCAGATTTATATACACTAAGTGCCGGTTCACACTTGTGCGATGCGGGAAGGCTGCGAATTCGCAGCCTGTTCTCGCATCGCAAACACAACCCTGGCAGTTCACACTGCCATATGCGATACGCTGGGGGTGTCAATGTAATCTTAATGACACCCCCAGTTTGATCGCATATCGCAGTGCGATCTTGCAGTTCGCACAGGATCGGATCGCACAAGTGTGAACCGCTGTGCGATCCGATCCTGATGCGGCTGGAAAAAAGGGTCCTGTGCGTCTTTGCTGCGGGTGCGGTGCGAATTTAGCCATACAAAGTGTATGGCTAAACTCGCACCGCACAGCCGATCGCATGTAATGAAGGAGCAGTGCGCTCCGACATTACATGCGAACGCCGCAGCCGCATCAGTGTGAACCGTCACTTAGACATTGAAGCCAAACTCCAGCTCACACTTAATAATCAGTTTCAGCAAATGTTTTTTTTTTTCTTTTTGGGATAAAGATTTTATATATATATATATATATATATATATATATAAATAAAAGCTGATCATTGTAAGCAGACCTGTCAGTGGTAAATAGTTTGCCTCATCCCTTTAACTGCTACATCTGCAGGACAGCTTGTTATGTTGAAAAAAATAATTTTATATTTATTCATGCTCTGGTATTATCACTATTATTATTATTATTATTATTATTATTATTATTATTATTAATGTTTTTATTAAGTCTGAAAGTGTAGCTTGGTTTGATAAAAAAAATAAAAAAAAATTATTAATTATGATAAGTGAAAATAGAATGACTCAGGTGGCTAGAGGTGTGATTGCTGTCATCCCTGATAAATCATCAAAGAATATTTTAAACCTCATTGTGTGGGATTTTGGAGGCAATCCAGACAAATTTATTTAAAAACAAGTATTTTATTCAAAGCATTTTTGTTGAAAAAAAAAAAAACAATTAAAGACGATTTGGATAAAGAAGCATGTGCGTATGTAGACATAAGAAGCAAAATAATCAAGAAAAATTATTTTATACAATAACTATTTTATAGAAGGCTAGTTACAAAGTAGCATTCCCCAACTGGCTGCTGTATAGATCCATATAGGGTAATAGCATAGATGTTACCACAGGAGGGGAAATTTCCAACGCGTTTCAAAATATGTAACCGATTCTTCTTCAGAGATTTTTCTGCCACTTCTGCAATGTATAATAATTACATTAAAGTTGTGTGCTGAAAAAATATTTTCACCAACATTAATTTGACATATAAAGTTGAAAAATGCTTACGTATAGATGATCCTCTGGTTTGAGTGCTTCCGTATGCTAAAATACCTCCAAGATGCGATTAACTCATACTGTTGCAACAAGGGTCGCTGGAAAGCATATCCAATTCCAATGCCCAACTTAAAAAATAGAAAAGAGAGAAAAATGGGAATATCAAAGCCATATATATATATATATACAGTATGTACACCCCTCACATTTTTGTAAATATTTTATTATATCTTTTCATGTGACAACACTGAAGAAATGACACTTTGCTACAATGTAAAGTAGTGAGTGTACAGCTTGTATAACAGTGTAAATTTACTGTACCCTCAAAATAACTCAATACACGGCCATTAATGTCTAAACTGCTGGCAACAAAAGTAAGTACACCCCTAATTGAAAATGTCCAAATTGGGCTCAAAGTGACAATATTTTGTGTGGCCACCATTATTTTCCAGCACTACCTTAACCCTCTTGGACATGGAGTTCACCAGAGCTTCACAGGTTGCCACTGAAGTCCTCTTCCACTCCTCCATGACGGCATCACAGAGCGGGTGGATGTTAGAGACCTTGCGCTCCTCCACCTTCTGTTTGAGGATGCCCCACAGATGCGCAATAGGGTTTAGGTCTGGAGACATGCTTGGCCAGTCCATCACCTTTACCCTCAGCTTCATTAGCAAGGCAGTGGTCGTCTTGGAGGTTTTTTTGGGGTTGTTATCATGTTGGAATACTGCCCTGCGCCCAGAGAGAGGGATTGGGATCATGCTCTGCTTCAGTATGTCACAGTACATGTTGCCATTCATGGTTCCCTCAATGAACTGTAGCTCCCCAGTGCCGGAAGCTCTCATGCAGCCCCAGACCATGACACTTCCACCACCATGCTTGTCTGTAGACAAGACACACTTGTCTTTGTACTCCTCACCTGGTTGCCGCCACACACGCCTGACACAATCTGAACCACAGGAGATGGTTCCAGTAATCCATGTCCTTAGTCTGCTTGTCTTCAGCAAACTGTTTGCAGGCTTTCTTGTGCATCATCTTTAGAAGAAGCTTCCTTCTGGGACGACAGCCATGCAGACCAGGGGAGGACTGGGCCAGGGTCAGGGGGGCAATTGCCCCCTGGGCCACTCTGATGTCCTGTAAAAAGGCTGCACTGCTTCTGCCACAGACATGCCTAAAGGATTCCTGGTGAAGAGAAGTAAAAATTCCCCACCGCTGACCTACTGAGTGCGGGTTGAAGACAAGGACAGAGCACAATCCCCCCACCCCCAGCATTGATGGTGTAAACTGTGTCTGCGCAGAGGCCGGTTCCATGCCCGACTGGAGACTCTCCTCCCCTGGCCAGCCCCAACCGAGCTGTACCAGCTCCCCCCAACTGCCCCCTGCTGGCCAGGTTGGGAACCCGGATTCAGCAAGTGAGTAGAGAGTACCTGGAGAAGGGCTTCAGCTTGGGGGTCAAGAGGAGGACGGGAAGAGGGAGAGTGGGAGGGAGCCCGAGTTGCTGCACAATGGGCCTCTGGTTTGTACCTGCCCCCTGGGCTGAAAGTTGCCAGTCTGCCCCTGATGCAGACCAATTTGATGCAGTGTGCGGCGTATGGTCTGAGCACTGACAGACTGACCCCCCACCCCTTCAACCTTGCAGCAATGCTGGCAGCACTCATACGTCTATTTCCCGAAGACAACCTCTGGATATGACGCTGAGCACGTGCACTCAACTCCTTTGGTCGACCATGATGAGGCCTGTTCTGAGTGGAACCTGTCCTGTTAAACCGCTGTACAGTCTTGGCCACCGTGCTGCAAAGGTTTCCCTTTATTAAAATGCAGCTATACCAGAGAATATAAAAAGCTCCCATCACTTCAGTGTGGGGGCCTTTCTGTGTCGGGTGCAATCATCAGTTGTCACAGCAAAGGAGGAATTATGCTTCTAAAGTCCCATGGGTGCATCCATACAAGTACATTTGGCCATAGAGTAAGAAGGCAACAAGCATATATTCATATGCACAAAATACAAAAATAGAAAAATATAATAAAAACCCAAACGTGTATGTCTAGATCCAAAAAAAAAAAATAATAAAAAAAAAAAAAACACACAACCCACAAGGGAGGGAAATGGGGGCTTTAGTACTGTCATAGATTCATTCCTAGTAACCCAGAGATTAGTTAGTCTGTTTTGCTAGAGTTAAAACCTTCAAGAAAGGGTCTATAGCAGGGGTCTTCCAACTATGGCCCTCCAGTTGTTCAGGAACTACAATTCCCATCATGCCTAGTCATGTCTGTGAATATCAGAGTTTTACAATGCCTCATGGGACGTGTAGTTCTGCAACAGCTGGAGGGTCGTAGTTTGAAGATCCCTGGTCTATAGCTATCATTCTCGTTAAGGCCCGGGGGGTCGTAGCATTCAGGTACCTACTCCAGCAAATTTTGTGCTGGAGAAGGATCTTATTCCAATCATCCCCTCTAATTGGAATATGGATCTAATGCCATGAACCTAACCTCTGTCATTCTGTATTTGTAATATTTAGCAACATGTCGACCCAGAGGTAGGAATAGGTTACCAATTCTCATGCTATGTAAATGTTTGCAAACTCTTTGTCCCAATTCTTGTCGTGAAAACCACGCCCTTGGTTTTACAATTTGCAAAATGTTTTTCATAAAATCCTTTACCATTGGGGAGGGTTGTGTGTTTATTGCTTCTATTTACTGGACAAAAAGAGCATGACCTACATGGAAAAGTCCCCCCTGTGTCTTACAGGGGTCTTTTCTTCATTCTCCTTTGTATTCACTTTTTTGTAAGATATTCTCCAATGTTTTTTTAAGAAAAATGCTTTGAATAAAATCCGTTTTTTAAATATAAATTTGTCTGGATTCATTTTGATAAGAAGAAGAATATCTGCTTTGGAAGTGATGATGAAGAGAAAGTGGCCGCACACGAAAATGATGACTTGATAGTAGCAAAAATGTATTTGTACAAATCTGGATACAAGGTACAACAGAATGGAAATGGTAGACGCGTTTCACACGACCAACAGCGTGCTTCTTCACTACTACTAGTTAGTGAAGAAGCACGCTGTTGGTCGTGTGAAACGCGTCTACCATTTCCATCCTGTTGTACCTTGTATCCAGATTTGTACAATTACATTTTTGCTACTATCAAGTCATCGTTTTGGTGTGCGGCCACTTTCTCTTCATGTTCCTGTTAATCCGGTGGCGATCTGAGGTCCAGCATCCACGGCTGATTGTGGATATAGATCAGGGGCAGACTGGCAACTTTCAGCCCAGGGGGCAAGTACAAGCCAGAGGCCTGTGGTGCAGCGACTTGGCCCCCTCCCACATTCCCTCACCCCCCCCCCCACTCTCCCAATCCTCCTCATGACCCCCATTCCAAGCTGAAGCCCTGCTCCAGATACTCTCTACTTACCGGCTGAATCCGATTCCCGACCTGGTCAGTAGGGGGCAGTTGGGACAGCTCGGTTGGGGCTGGTCGGGGCAGAAGAGTCTCCAGTGGGGCATGGAACCGACCTCTGCTCAGACACAGTTTACACCATCCATGCTGGGGGAGGCCGGCACTCTGTCCTTGTCTTCAGCCCGCACTCAGTAGGTCAGCGGTGGGGACTTTTTACTTCTCTTCACCAGGAATCCTTTAGGCATGTCTGTGCCAGAAGCGGTGCAGCCTTTTTTTTACGGGGCATCGGGGCGGCCCAGGGGGCAATTGCCCCCCTGGCCCAGTCCTCCCCTGATATAGATCCATCTGAGCGGTATACATCTTCTTTTCTGTATTTTGTAAGTGATGATACTAGAACATGATCAAATATAGTATTATTTTTAATAATAATACAAAAATGTTATATTATTATTTTTAGTATATTATTAATTATATTATTATAGGTATTATCAATAATAATATTAATAATAATACCTAAGTAACCTACCTTTATAAAAAGAAAATAACAACATTGTAACATTGTTATTATATTTATATTAATAATATTATATTATTAATATTATTGTTAATACTAATATTAATAGTAATAATAAGACCTAAGTAGCCTAAAGTGGGGTACACACTAGAAGAAAATCTGCCGAAAATTCCCGTCCGAGGTAAAATCGTCCGATTTTCGCCTAGTGTGTACACAACTTTCAGCAGCCGATGCCGACATTTTCAATGAAAAAAAACGGAGGGACAAACACCAAAATTTTTTTCGTCCGTCCCCAGACGACCGATTTTCGTTTAATGTGTATGCAATACGTACGAAAAAAAAAAACGGATACGAAAGACCGCGCATGATCTGAAGTTGCTGACAACCCGGAAGTCTAGGAACAAATGTGCCAAAAAAAAAGAAAAATCGGACGAGAAATTTCGTGCACATTTATGCACTGTCAACTAAAAACGGTTATGAACGCTGAGAAGACAGAGAAAAATTGGAGGATATTTTGTCCGATTTTCGTCAAGTGTATACGGCCCTTAACTTTATTTAAAAAAAGAAATAAAAAGAAATAATAATATCAATAATAATACCTAGGTAACCTAATTTTATTAAAAATAAATAACATTGTAACATTATTATTATTATTATTATAAATAATGATAATAAAATAATTATATCATTATATTATATTATTATTATTATTATTAATAATAATGTTATCTAAATAGCCTAACTTTTTTAAAAATAAATAAATAATAACATTGTAACATTATTATTATTATTATAAATAATGATAATAATATAATTATATCATTATATTATTGATTATATTATTATTATTATTATTATTATTATTATTAATAATGTTATCTAAATAGCCTAACTTTATTAAAAATAAATAAATATTTTCTCTGGTATCACTTCCAGCTTTATTATTAATATTATTGTGATGAAGATGATTTTGTTATTATTTGGGGGGTGATAATTACAAATCATTGTGGAGGAGAGACAGGGGGCGGTGTGTGCACGATGTAGGCGAGTCGGCCGGCAGGCAGTGAGTCGGGAACGCGCGGCGCGCCCCCGGCAGGCAGTAGGGATGGTGGAGCGGTGTCGGGCGGTGGGGATCTGATCGGGGGGATGGCGGCCGCTCGGGTGGAATATATCACCCCATGGTGGGTTTATTGGCTGCACAACATTCCGCACCTGGACCTGACCCTACACCCGCGGAGCGCCGACTTCCAGCCCGGGGAGCCCGGCTACAGGCAGGTGAGTGCCGGGGGGAGCCCCTGGGGGGAGGGGTGCGGGGACTTAGGGTCTTTGTTCTTGAAACTGTCCCGAATATCCGGGGGGTCCCGGAGTTTATTACTTATTATTACTTCTCTGTGCTGCCTGGACCCCGATCTCCGGGACTATACGGGACTTTCCCAGGAAGGGTCCATGGGGAATGGTCTGTCCCTGGAAGGGTTCATGGAGAATACTCTTTCCTTGGAAGGGTCCATGGGGAATACTCTGTCCCTGGAAGGGTCCATGGGGAATACTCTGTCCCTGGAAGGGTCCATGAGGAATACTCTGTCCCTGGAAGGGTCCATGAGGAATACTCTGTCCCTGGAAGGGTCCATGAGGAATACTCTGTCCCTGGAAGGGTCCATGAGGAATACTCTGTCCCTGGAAGGGTCCATGAGGAATACTCTGTCCCTGGAAGGGTCCATGAGGAATACTCTGTCCCTGGAAGGGTCCATGGGGAATACTCTGTCCCTGGAAGGGTCCATGAGGAATACTCTGTCCCTGGAAGGGTCCATGAGGAATACTCTGTCCCTGGAAGTGTCCATGGGGAATACTCTGTCCCTGGAAGGGTCCATGGGGAATACTCTGTCCCTGGAAGGGTCCATGGTAAATACCCTGACCCTGGAAGGGTCCATGGTAAATACCCTGACCCTGGAAGGGTCCATGGTAAATACTCTGACCCTGGAAGGGTCCATGGAGAATGGTCTGTCCCTGGAAGGGTCCATGGAGAATGGTCTGTCCCTGGAAGGGTCCATGGAGAATGGTCTGTCCCTGGAAGGGTCCATGGAGAATGGTCTGTCCCTGGAAGGGTCCATGGAGAATGGTCTGTCCCTGGAAGGGTCCATGGGGAATGGTCTGTCCCTGGAAGGGTCCATGGGGAATGGTCTGTCCCTGGAAGGGTCCATGGGGAATGGTCTGTCCCTGGAAGGGTCCATGGGGAATGGTCTGTCCCTGGAAGGGTCCATGGGGAATGGTCTGTCGCTGGAAGGGTCCATGGGGAATGGTCTGTCGCTGGAAGGGTCCATGGGGAATGGTCTGTCGCTGGAAGGGTCCATGGGGAATGGTCTGTCGCTGGAAGGGTCCATGGGGAATGGTCTGTCGCTGGAAGGGTCCATGGGGAATGGTCTGTCGCTGGAAGGGTCCATGGGGAATGGTCTGTCGCTGGAAGGGTCCATGGGGAATGGTCTGTCGCTGGAAGGGTCCATGGGGAATGGTCTGTCGCTGGAAGGGTCCATGGGGAATGGTCTGTCGCTGGAAGGGTCCATGGGGAATACTCTGTCCCTGGAAGGGTCCATGGGGAATATACTCTGTCCCTGGAAGGGTCTCAGGAGTTCTCCACTTGCCTTGTTTTAGAAATTGAGCCCCTTTAGTGTTGTCCCTGGAATTGTACTACTTCCCCCACCAAATTGTCCTCAGAACTTTCCTCTTTCCAACATCATTGTCCCCGGAATTGACCGTCATTGGCAATGTGCCTCCTCCCGAAACATTACCCCTGGAAGAGACCCCCCCCCCCCCCCAAATTTTTCACTCCTTCCCAACATCCATGGAATTGTCACTTTTCCCCAGTGTTGTCCTTCTAACAGTTTTCTCACTTGTCACCCCCCCCCCATCACCAAATTTGTCCACGGAAATGTCCCCCCCCCCCCCCGTCCATAGGATTGCATAAAATTGTCATCCCCACACACCTCACAATGTTGTTCCTGAAATTTTCGTCCCATTCAACCCCCCCAAAAAAAAACTTTGTCCCTAGAATTTTTATAATTCCCCCCCCCAAACTTTGCCCCTGGAATTACTATACCCCCCTAAACATTGTCGTTGGAAATGTATCCCCCCCCCCCCCAACATTGTCCCTGGAACTTTCCCTGGTCTTCTCTCCTTCCAAATGTCCCTGGAATTGTCTTCCCCCCCCCCCATTGTCCTTGGAAAGGTTTTCTCCTCCACCCTCCCCTCTATCCCCAAATTTGTCCAAGGAATTGTCTACCAGACCCCCCCCCCCCCCAAAAAAAAACATAAGATTCCTAGACTAGTCATCCCAGCCCCACCCCGCAACATTGTTCCTGGAATTGTCCCCTTAATCAAACCCTCCAAACATATTGACCATAGAATTGTTGGCATTGTCCCCCCCCCCCCAAACTGGAATTGTCACAACCTCCTTTACAAACATTACAATCGGAAATGGAAATGTGCCCCTCCCCCCCCCCAAACATTGTCCCTGGAATTGACACCTCCCCCCCCCCCTCAATATTTTCCCTGGAACTCCCTCTTCTTCCCAATGTCCCTGGAAAAGCCCCCCCCCCAAAACCCCATAATTGTCCAAGGATCCTCCCCCTAAAAAAAAACCAAACAAAACATTTTTTTCCATAGGATTCTTAGAATTGACATCCCCCCCCCCCCATTTTCTCTAGAACTGTCATCTCTATACCCCACCCCCACATTGTTCCTGGAATTTTCCTCTTATTCAACCCCCCCCCCCAAACTTATTGAACATAGAATTGTTTGAATTGCCCCCCCCCCCCCCAAACACTGTCCCTGGAATTGTCACAGCCCCCTTCCCAAACAGTTTATTTGGAAATGTGCCCCTCCAAACAATGTACTGTAATTGGAAATGTGCCCCCCCAAACAATGTAATTGGAAATGTGCCCCCCCAAACAATGTAATTAGAAATGTGTGCCCCCAAACAATGTGATTGGAAATGTGCCCCCCCAAACAATGTGATTGGAAATGTGCCCCCCAAACAATGTAATTGGAAATGTGCCCCCCCCCCCCAACAATGTTTTCGAAATGTGCTCCCTCCCAACAATGTAATTGGAAATGTGCCCCCCCTTCCCTGGAATTTACATCACCCCCCCCCCCCCCACAATATTTTCCCTGGAACTCTCTTCTTCCCAATGTCCCTGGAAAAGCCCCCTTTTTCTCTGCATTGTTGTCTTTGGAATGGTCCCCCCCCCCTCCCCATCCCCATGATTGACCAAGGAATCTCCCCCTACAAAGAACATTTTCCATAGGATTCTTAGAATTTTCATTCCTCCCCGAATTTTCCTAGAACTGTCAACTCTATACCCCACCCCCACCCCAACATTGTTCCTGGAATTGTCTCCTTATCCCCCCCCCCCCCCCATTAAAACACATTGACCTTGGCATTGTTCCCCCCCCCTCCCAAACATTGCTCCTTTTTAGAACCCCCCCCCCAAAAAAAATGTCTTGAATCGTCCATTGTTCCACCAACCCCCCACAGTCATTGTCCCCAGAATTGTCATCTCCCGATGACCTCACTGAAAATTGCAAATCATTTTTTTTTTCTGCATTTCAAATAGACTTTTTAATTTTTTTTTATAAATGTTGGCGTCCGAATCTGATCTCTGGTTATAATAGGCAATCTCAAGAGGTCCCTCGTATTTAGCTTTTATGTTGTGCAGCAAGAGGAGTGAGACTGTTACTGGGCAGGGCTTGATGAGGGCAGATCTTGCTATAAGGGTACCTCAGACAGATGAGCCCTGAGGAATGGAGGGGGGGTTATTGATGATAATTTTGCGTGCACAGTAGTGAGTAGGAACTTCTCAGAATTGACATAGCTGCAGCCATTGAGATTTGTTCTGGATCTTTCCTCCTCTTCCTCTGGCTTTGTGATCTAAAACAAGTTTGTGTTCCTCAGGTTGTCCTGGCACTTCACTGGC
Organism: Pelophylax lessonae; assembly: GCF_965119305.1. Classification (NCBI taxonomy): domain Eukaryota; kingdom Metazoa; phylum Chordata; class Amphibia; order Anura; family Ranidae; genus Pelophylax; species Pelophylax lessonae. The sequence goes on along the minus strand of NC_138778.1, from coordinate 17,255,440 downwards.
TGCATGCTTGTTAGTGGCTTACTAAGGGTTAAAGCCGAGGACTGGGAATGACAGGCGCTGAGCATGCAGGTCCTTTATCTCTGTCCTGATTGGCTCCCTGAAGATGAGAAATCAATATAACCGATGATTAGACGCTGTCCTGGACCCCATTTACCGCCTTAGGCTGCGTTCATACCTGAGCATAGTGTCGTTGAGCGTTTATATGGCGTTTTTTTTTATTAGCGCATTTTTATGCGTGATTTTGTGCTTTTTATACAGAGTTTTTGAGCTTTGGCGATTTTTTTTTTTTTTTTTTTTTTTTTATTATTATTCAATAGAGAAAACTATCATATGTTATATGCATCATTTGTTAGGTTTTTCACTTTTTTTTTTTTAGCTTTTCCATCAGCTTTTAGTTTGTTCCCTTTTTTTTTTTTTATTTTTTTTTTATTATTATTTATTCATTTATTTTTTATTAGATTATTAAGGGGTTGGAGTTGAGGTTCGGTTAGGGTCATGATTAGGGTTTGGATTGGGGGTTAATATTTTATTTATTGTTTTATTATTTATTTTTATTTTAATTTTTTTTTGGTTAGGGTGTTGTTACTACTATTACGAATAACAATAAATTAATAAATGTAAAATATAGAAATAAATAAAAATAATCATAAATACAATAAATGAATACTATGTAATAAAGCAACCCCTAACCCTTATAAAAATAGTAATAATAAAATAATATTAAACACCCGAACACAAAATAAATTATTAATAATAATAATAAACACCCTAGCCCTCGCACAAAATAAATACATTTATTTATTAATAATAAAATTATTATTCCCCCCCCCCCCCTCCTTTATTTTTTTTTTTGGTTTGGGCATCTATTATTTTATTATTTAAAGCAGTTGTATACCCCGCTTGATCATTTTTACCTTTTTTTAATTATTATTTATTCTTTATTAGATTATCGAGGGGTTGGATTAGGGTCATGATTAGGGGTTGGAGTTAGGGTTTGGATTGTGGGGTTAATATCTTATTTATTGTTTATTTATTTTTTTGGTTAGGGTGTTGTTACTACTATTACTAATATCAATAAATAAATGTAAAATAAACACAGAACTAAATAAAAATAATTATACAATAAATGAATACTATGTAATAATAAATAAATTAACCCCTAACCCTTAAAAAAATAAAATAGTAATAATAAAATAATAAACACCTGAACACAAAATAAATTATTATTAATATTAAACACCCTAGCCCTCACACAAAATAAATACATTTATTTATTAATAATAAAATTATTACCCCCCCCCCCTTTTTTTTTTTTTTTGGTTTGGGCATCTATTATTTTATGATTTAAAGCGGTTGTATACCCCGCTTTGTCATTTTTACCTACAGATGAGCCTATAATAAGGCTTACCTGTAGGTCAGATGAATTTCTCCCAAACGTACACCGTTCAAGAGATATTCACTCTGCATGCAGCCGCTGACGTCAGCTGCGCATGCGCTCTGAAGGTCCTGCATATCGTGCCGGAACTTCAGAGCTTCTTGCCAGAACCAAGGGGTCCCACGCACTTGCGTGGGAATGATGTAATCGCGGCTCCGGCCACTCACAGCGCCAGAACCTGCAAACCTGGAAGAAACGGCTGGGGAGCATGTCAGCCCCATCAGAGGTTCATATTGTGCTAGTATGCACACTAGCACATTATGCCATTGTCTTGCAGGTTTTTTTTTTTTTTTTTTTTTTTTTTTAGGATATACAACTGCTTTAATATTTTTAAGTTTAGGGGTTAATTATTATTATTACATATACATTTGTTATTTTATAATGATTTTTAGATTATTTGTGTATTTTACATTTATTTATTAATGTAGTGTTCCTCCTTTTTTTTTTTTTTTTTTCTTCTTCCATTTTTTACATTTAAGCAGAAAATCGCGGAAAAACCCATGACGGCGCACAAAAATGTGCAAATCGCATGTTTCCAAAAAGTTCTAGGGGAGTAAAAACACACCACAAACGAGCAAATTTGCCCAATTTGAGCCTACAAAGAAAGCTCCAGAACTTTTTTGAGCTGCAGGCGTTGAGCTTCATGCGACTTGAGTCGCGATCTGAACCAACTCCATAGAGCATAATTGTTTTTTTTTTTCTTCTCCAGCGTTCTGGAGCTTCAAGTTACAAAACATGAGGTGTGAATTTGGCCGTATATTTGGCCACAGACGTAAGGCGATGGTGTGCATGCGTGGTTGTAGGGAACATGGTTTAGCGCAGGGATTTTTCGAGTCTGTTGGTAAGCTATGGTGGCAATTAAGCCTTCTGACACCTCCCCGAGCTGCGGCACGGCTGGAGGTTAGGAAGATGCCCGTCAGGTGTCTTCGCGTCTATGGATTTGTTGGCACCCTGTTGGCACTGTCACCCTTTTATTTATGACCCCCATCTTCCCCGCTCTCCCCCTCCAAAATTCTGTCATTATGTCCTTCCCGGCGGTAGAGAATTGCGCTTCCTCATTTCCTCATTCACCTGACCGTGTGTGGGGGACTGAAATGACTACTAACGCAGGAAAAATAAATGTAGCCATAAAATGTTTTTATGTTGCTGATGTGTTTCAATCTAAGCTGAATTGTACATCAATATAAAATCATATTTTATTTCAGTCATGATATTTTTACATAGAATTATCATAATGGCTGAATCCTGAGAGGTCCTTCCTGTACTTCCTTGTACCGCAACAGACTGGGAGAGGGAGAGTATGTCAGCTCTCAGGCTGGCAGAGGAATGGGGGCCAGCTCTCAGGCTGGCAGAAGGAAGGGAGGCCAGCTCTCAGACTGGCAGAGGGAAGGGGGGGCATCTCTCAGACTGGCAGAGGGAAGGGGGCCAGCTCTCAGACTGGCAGAGGGAAGGGGGCCAGCTTCCAGTGTCTCAGGCTGGCAGAGAGAAGGGGGGGCCAGCGTGTCAGGCTGGCAGAGGGAAGGGGGGGGCCAGCATATCTCAGGCTGGCAGAGGGAAGGGGGGCCAGCTCTCAGGCTGGCAGAGGGAAGGGGGGCCAGCTCTCAGGCTGGCAGAGGGAAGGGGGGCCAGCTCTCAGGCTGGCAGAGGGAAGGGGGGCCAGCTCTCAGACTGGCAGAGGGAAGGGGGGCCAGCTCTCAGACTGGCAGAGGGAAGGGGGGCCAGCTCTCAGACTGGCAGAGGGAAGGGGCCAGCTTCCAGCGTTTCAGGCTGGCAGAGGGAAGGGGGGCCAGCACATCAGGCTGGCAGAGGGAAGGGGGGGCCAGCGCGTCAGGCTGGCAGAGGGAAGGGGGGGGGGCCAGCGCGTCAGGCTGGCAGAGGGAGGGGGGCAGCTTCTCAGGCTGGCAGAGGGAAGAGGGGGGCAGTTTCTCAGGCTGACAGAGGGAAGGGGGAGTCAGCTCTCAGGCTGACAGAGGGAAGGGGGAGTCAGCTCTCAGGCTGACAGAGGGAAGGGGGGGCCAGCTTCTCAGGCTGGCAAAGGGAAGGGGGGGCCAGCTTCTCAGGCTGGCAGAGGGAGGGGGGGGCAGCGCGTCAGGCTGGCAGAGGGAAAGGGGGGCCAGCATCTCAGGCTGGCAGAGGGAAGGGGGGGGCAGCTCTCAGGCTGGCAGAGGGAAGGGGGAGTCAGCTCTCAGGCTGGCAGAGGGAAGGGGGAGTCAGCTCTCAGGCTGACAGAGGGAAGGGGGAGTCAGCTCTCAGGCTGACAGAGGGAAGGGGGAGTCAGCTCTCAGGCTGACAGAGGGAAGGGGGAGTCAGCTCTCAGGCTGACAGAGGGAAGGGGGAGTCAGCTCTCAGGCTGACAGAGGGAAGGGGGGGTCAGCTCTCAGCCTGGCAGAGGGAAGGGGGGGCCAGCTTCTCAGGCTGGCAGAGGGAAGGGGGAGTCAGCTCTCAGGCTGACAGAGGGAAGGGGGAGTCAGCTCTCAGGCTGACAGAGGGAAGGGGGAGTCAGCTTCCCAGGCTGACAGAGGGAAGGGGGAGTCAGCTTCCCAGGCTGACAGAGGGAATGGGGAGTCAGCTTCCCAGGCTGACAGAGGGAAGGGGGAGTCAGCTTCCCAGGCTGGCAGAAGGAAGGGGGGGGGCAGCTTCCCAGGCTGGCAGAGGGAAGGGGGGGCCAGCTTCCCAGGCTGGCAGAGGGAAGGGGGGGCCAGCTTCCCAGGCTGGCAGAGGGAAGGGGGGCCAGCTTCTCAGGCTGGCAGAGGGAAGGGGGGGCTGAGGTGTCCAGATCAGAAAAGTGGCAGTTAGACTTACTAATTCGAGCCAATGGGGCTGTGCTGCGACCGAAGTGGCACTTTAGTCACGTTATAGACTGCTTTTCGGCAGAAAAAAAGAACAAAACGGGCATTCAGGAGGTGGCAGGATCACCATTGGAACACATGACTGTGGTTGCTTTATCACCATCTGAAAAGCGATCCACTGTGGATCGCTTTTTAGAGCATTGGCTAGTGTGGCTACTGTGAACATAGTTTTGAGGGCTCATGAACATGTGCGTTCTGGCTCCTATAATGTGAGGAACAGGCGCAGTGTACAGCCTGTCAAAATCAACGACTGGCTAAAATTTGCAGCTAGATGCTGATTTGGATCAATATTCAGACGTATCCCCGGAATGCAGGAGTCCCACGCTCAACGCATATGTCCCCCGGACGCTTAGAACCTAAATACAAGTATTGCTGGAAACCGCTTATGTTTTTTAAGCCTGTCATTGATTCTATGAGCCAATCACAGCCAGGAACCCTGCTGTGACCTGCTGATTGGCTGTTTCTAATCACAGCCCAGAGCCCTGCTGCGACCTGTTGATCTGCTGTGTCCATCACAGCCCAGGGCCCTGTTGATTGGCTGTGTCCAATCACAGCCCAGAGCCCTGCTGATCGGCTGTGTCCAATCACAGCCCAGAGCCCTGTTGTGATCGGCTGTGTCCAATCACAGCCCAGAGCCCTGTTGTGATCGGCTGTGTCCAATCACAGCCCAGAGCCCTGTTGTGATCGGCTGTGTCCAATCGCAGCCCAGAGCCCTGCCGTAACCGGCTGTGTCCAATCGCAGCCCAGAGCCCTGCCGTGACCGGCTGTGTCCAATCGCAGCCCAGAGCCCTGCCGTGACTGGCTGTGTCCAATCGCAGCCCAGAGCCCTGCCGTGACCGGCTTTGTCCAGTCGCAGCCCAGAGCCCTGTGTTGATTATCAACACAGGGCTCTGTACAGAGAAAACAATCTCTTGGTTGGAGCTCCAAAAAAGCTCCAGAAATTTTATGAGCTTCAGGCGTTTGGCTTCAGGCGACTTGTAGCTGAGGTGTGAACCGGCTCCATAGAGAATAATTGTTTTTTTTCTCCTTCAGCGTTATGGAGCTTCCAGCTTTGCACTACAAAATGCTGGCGTGTGAATGGGGTCTAGAGATGGCGGTGTGCACGAAGCCAGACTGCCATTGCACAGGTGACAGTCGCTGGAGCCTCTTTGCGTTCTGCAGACAACACTCCAAGTTTCCGGCTCCCCGTCGGGTCTCTGCGCTGCCTGCGGCTCTTCAGTGATATCCTGGAGGGTTTGTCGGTGATATATTGTGCACGACATTTTGAGCTCTTCACAATGGCACAGCAGCTGGAAACATCACATTTGAGTTTCTTTGTGTTTCACTTCCACCTCAGCTAACTACGTCTGAATTGGGACAGAAAAAATTCCCCACAATGCCCTGGGGGATTTACTTGCCCGGCTTCTTCCAAGAGCCATGCGGTGACTAATGTAGTGGAGGGGTGCTTGAGGTTGTATGATTTTATTTTATTTATTCACTTATTTTTTTTCCATGAAAGTGGAGTTGCGCTTAAAAGTCCAAATGAAGTCACAGAATTATTGCACTGGTCAGACACGTCCCCTGGTCAGACACGTCCCCCTCCAATAAAAGTCTGTCACTAAACGCACAACAGTAAAATCAGTCTGTATATGCAGTAAAGCATGCTTGTTATACTCACTGTGGAACCTAAGGGGTTAATCCTCAGCAGGAAAAGGCTGTTTGACCCTGTCTTCTCTGATCCTCCCCTTCTTCCACTATCCCTAATCCATCTCCTGATAGAACAGAGCCTTTGGAGTCACTCTGCACATGCTCAGTATTGCTAGAGAGTTTTTTTTTTTTTTTCTTGGGAGGGTGCATGTGATCAGCACTGACCAGCGTGTCATGGGTCCTGCAGCCTCATAGGACAGTCAGGGGAAAATGAAATCTCCTCCTACAAGCTTTAGCCAGAGACTGATAGGAGTCACAAGGCTGCTATATACTGCTGATGAGAAAAGGTATTTAGCAGTTTATATTTACTAAAATAATTGCATTTCCATGTTCTATGTACTGTGGGAGACTAGATATAGTGGATGCAGGCTCCTGGGGAGAGCAGATATAGTGGATGCAGGCTCCTGGGGAGAGCAGATATAGTGAATGCAGGCTCCTGGGGAGAGCAGATGTAGTGAATGCAGGCTCCTGGGGAGACCAGATGTAGTGAATGCAGGCTCCTGGGGAGACCAGATGTAGTGAATGCAGGCTCCTGGGGAGACCAGATGTAGTGAATGCAGACTCCTGGGGAGACCAGATGTAGTGAATGCAGACTCCTGGGGAGACCAGATGTAGTGAATGCAGACTCCTGGGGAGACCAGATGTAGTGAATGCAGACTCCTGGGGAGACCAGATGTAGTGAATGCAGACTCCTGGGGAGACCAGATGTAGTGAATGCAGACTCCTGGGGAGACCAGATGTAGTGAATGCAGACTCCTGGGGAGACCAGATGTAGTGAATGCAGACTCCTGGGGAGACCAGATGTAGTGAATGCAGACTCCTGGGGAGACCAGATGTAGTGAATGCAGACTCCTGGGGAGACCAGATGTAGTGAATGCAGACTCCTGGGGAGACGACCAGATGTAGTGAATGCAGACTCCTGGGGAGACGACCAGATGTAGTGAATGCAGACTCCTGGGGAGACGACCAGATGTAGTGAATGCAGACTCCTGGGGAGACGACCAGATGTAGTGAATGCAGACTCCTGGGGAGACGACCAGATGTAGTGAATGCAGACTCCTGGGGAGACGACCAGATGTAGTGAATGCAGACTCCTGGGGAGACGACCAGATGTAGTGAATGCAGACTCCTGGGGAGACGACCAGATGTAGTGAATGCAGACTCCTGGGGAGACGACCAGATGTAGTGAATGCAGACTCCTGGGGAGACGACCAGATGTAGTGAATGCAGACTCCTGGGGAGGAGAGCAGATGTAGTGAATGCAGACTCCTGGGGAGGAGAGCAGATGTAGTGAATGCAGGCTCCTGGGGAGGAGAGCAGATGTAGTGAATGCAGGCTCCTGGGGAGGAGAGCAGATATAGTGAATGCAGGCTCCTGGGGAGGAGAGCAGATGTAGTGAATGCAGGCTCCTGGGGAGGAGAGCAGATGTAGTGAATGCAGGCTCCTGGGGAGGAGAGCAGATGTAGTGAATGCAGGCTCCTGGGGAGGAGAGCAGATATAGTGAATGCAGGCTCCTGGGGAGGAGAGCAGATATAGTGAATGCAGGCTCCTGGGGAGGAGAGCAGATATAGTGAATGCAGGCTCCTGGGGAGGAGAGCAGATATAGTGAATGCAGGCTCCTGGGGAGGAGAGCAGATATAGTGAATGCAGGCTCCTGGGGAGGAGAGCAGATATAGTGAATGCAGGCTCCTGGGGAGGAGAGCAGATATAGTGAATGCAGGCTCCTGGGGAGGAGAGCAGATATAGTGAATGCAGGCTCCTGGGGAGGAGAGCAGATATAGTGAATGCAGGCTCCTGGGGAGGAGAGCAGATATAGTGAATGCAGGCTCCTGGGGAGGAGAGCAGATATAGAGAATGCAGGCTCCTGGGGAGAGCAGATATAGTGAATGCCGCCTCCTGGGGAGAGCAGATATAGTGAATGCATGCTGCTGGGTTTAGTAACACTTTAAGTACACTTGAGGGGTGTGGCTATTACTCAGCTCTGCCAACATAGTGCACTGCAGTGGGAGGGCAGAAAAAGATATTTGAAGGCCTTTCCGAGCAAAAACGAGTCACAAGTCATAACCTATGCAGGGTTCGGGACTAATGTGAGATAAAAAGGTCTCTTCGGCCAGCATATACACCATAAATCTTTTTTTCAGTATGTTTTCAACATCACGCCTGACTATCATTGAGAACTGGAGATCCTGCCGGTAACAGCACTTTCTGTTGTAGACCATCAATGCTAAGCCACTTGATGGACGCAACAGGCAGCTCAACTGCCAGCTGAAGGAGTGACTACACTGATGCTGATTTCGGCATAGTGGCTCAGCCTGCAATAGGAAGTGCCACAAATGGCACGATCTCCAGGAAAGAAACTTTGTAACAAATTACCAAAAAACTATTTGCTTAACCCCTTCCCACCCAGCCCTGGCATCCCTTGTTCAGGGCCTTTTTACACCTGGGAGATATATGTGACCTTTGTGACTGGTTGTCACAGTGGTCACATGATTTGGAACCGGTTCCACTGGTTCCCAATCATTTCTGGAGAGCAGGAGCCATCTGACAGCTAGGTCACCGTGCTGCATAGGGGCTGACTGACAACTTTCGGCCCAGGGGGCAAGTCAAACCAGAGGCCCGTGGTGCAGCGACTCGGCCCCTCTCCCACTTTCTCTCACCCTCTCCCAATCTTTCTCCTGATCCCCATTCCAAGCTGAAGCCCTGCTTTAGATACCCTTTACTTACCGGCTGAATCTGGGTTCCCGACCTGGCCAGCTGGGACAGCTTGGTTGGGGCTGGCTGGGACAGAAGAGTCTCCAGTGGAAGCGGCCTCTGCTCAGACACAGTTTACACCATCCATGCTGGGGGGGGAGGCCTGCGCTTTGTCCTTGTCTTCAACCCACGCTCAGTAGGTCAGCGGTGGGGGCTTTTTAGTTCTCTTCACCAGGAATTCTTTAGGAATGTCTGTGGCTGAAGCGGTGCAGCCTTTTTATGGGGCATCAGAGCGGTCCAGGGGGCAATTGCCCCCCTGGCCCAGTGCTCCCCTGGTGCTTGGAGCATGATTTAGTCACAGAAACTTTGGATGCATATGTGTGATGTGTTGGCATTAAAGCCCACCCTCTTTGCCACCGCAAATATGTAGCAATAGATTTAAAGCGGTATTAAACCCCAAAGCAAACATTTCATATATTGCAGCTTACCAATTCTTAGATGTGATCGCCGCATTCGTTTTTTCTTTTTTAGACTTTTTTTTTCCTCTTTTCACCTGGTGATCCTACCAGTAAGTCTGTTGTTTTTCAACAGAACCAGCTGTCCTGCAGATGGGAGGACGCAAACCATTCGCCACTGACGGGTGCTTCCAATGATCAGCTTTTATTCATGTAAAACCTTTGTCCCAAAAGGGAAAAAAAAAATTGCTACTGTAACGTATTATAAAGTGTGAGCTGGAATTTGGTTTCAATTTGTTAGTGCATCTAAATCTGCTAATACTTCTAACACTCCCCTCCCCCCAAGACTGACAATGCTGCTGTTCGAAGGTGCCCCCTGTGCTCCTTCATCCAGAGTGGGGATGCTCTAATGCAGGAGGGGTGCTACTGGCTAGATCACCAGGTGAAAACAAAGGAATAATAATAATAAAAAAAACAAATGCAGCCGTCGCATCGAATGATTGGTAAGCTGCAATATATGACATTTCTGGTTTGGTTACATTTTAACCCCCTCCCATCCGCGCTACAGCCTATATACGGCTGCAGCGCGGACTTGAATTTTCGGGAGGCCTCCAGTGACACGCCCCCCCCCCCCGTGCGCTCCCGCGAGCGCGCATCGGGGAGAATCTGTGTCCAAGGGACACGGCCGATCACAGATCGTGGTGAATGGCCAATCACAGCGGCCATTCACCACGTGATCAAGCCGTCCAATGAGAGATGTAAACATATGAGATCATCTCTCATCGCCGGCGCTCCTTCCTCACACAGACACTGCAGTGTGAGGAAGGAGAAGGAGCCGACAGTCGCTGGGGACACAGACAAATGTAATTAGGGCACTGATCACCAGTGCCCTGATTACTGAAGGTAAAAAAACCACACACATTGCCCCCCCCATCAGTGCCCACAGTGCCCGCCATCAGTGCCCCCATCAATGCCCACAATCAGTGCCCATAGTGCTGCCAGTCAGTGCCCATCAGTGCCTGCTCATCTAGGCACTGATGAGCACTGACTGGCAGCACTATGGGCACTGAGTGTGGGCACTGATGGTGCTGCCCATCAGTGCTCATCAGTGCTCATCAGTGCCACCCGTCAGTGTCCATCAGTGCCATCCGCCAGTGCCCATCAGTGCCACCCATCAGTGCCGCCTCTCAGTGCCCAGCAGTGCCGCCTCTCAGTGCCCAGCAGTGCCGCCTATCAGTGCCACCTATCAGTGCCGCCTATCAATGCCGCCTATCAGTGCTCATCAGTGCGGCATATTAGTACCTCCTCATCAGTGCCCATAAGTGCCACCTCATCAGTGCCCATCAGTGCAGCCTATCAGTGCCCATCAGTGCAGCCTCATCAGGGCACATCAGTGAGGGAGAAAAATTTATTTTCAAAATTTACTCGCAGAAAATAAGAAAAACTTTTTTTTTTTTTTTTTTAATTTTCTGGCTTTTCTCTTTTTTTTTGTAAAAAATAAAAAACCCAGAGGTGATTAAATACCACCAAAAAGCTCTGTTTGTGTGAAAAAAATGATAAAAATTTCATATGGGTACAATGTAGCATGACCGCGCAATTGTCATTCAAAGTGTGCGAGCGCTGAAAGCTGAAAATTGGCCTGGATGGGAAGGGGGTTTAAGTGCACAGTAGGCAAGTGGTTTTAATATCTCTTTAAAAACCTGTATATAGTCAGACATGGTGCTGAACATACGGATAAACAGATTTTGGAGTTCCATACAATGTAAGAAATGAAATGATTACTATTGGAGTGTCTATTCCCATTTTTTATTCTATTTTTAATGGAAGTTATTGGCGGTAACATGTCTCCTAATTACAAGTGCGAGTTATTTATAACGTGTTACAGTGAATGTAGGTCACCAATACCGGAGCGAACGAAGAAACCGACTTCTCAGCTTCGGCAGATTTCCAGGAGAGCGCTCCGAGGATGAATGGCTTCACAGGTGACGGATATTTGCGTTGATGTAAAATCCTTCCCTTGTAATGGAATTCACAGAGCGAGGTGTGACTGTGACACCAACACACATATTAGTGTTCATCGTCCCCTGTATGTGAACATGGAATATATACTCCCTACACAGGAAGATGTACTTACTGCTTATAGGGTGCGTCCACCCAAAACTGATAGCTCAGGGTGCTGGGTTCCTGGGTCTGTACACCCTGTGTGCATATTATGAGGGGTTCCCACCATCCCTGTACTGAGTTCCAAGGTCGTAACACCTGCTGTGCCAATTTTCAGGGCTTTCCACCATCCCTGTGCTGAGTTCCCTGGTTTGTACATCCTCTGTGCCCATTATGTGGGGTTCCCACCATCCCTGTGCCGAGTTCCTGGGTCTGTTAACCTGCTGTGCCCATTATGTGGGGTTCCCACCATCCCTGTGCTGAGTTCCTGGGTCTGTACACTTGCTGTGCTCGTTATGAGGGGTTCCCATCATCCCTGTGCAGAGTTCCCGGGTCTGTACACCTGCTGTGCCCATTATGGGCGTTCCCACCATCCCTGTGCTGAGTTCCCCGGTCTGTACACCTGCTGTGCCCATTATGAAGGGGTTCCCACCATCCCTGTGCTGAGTTCCCAGGTCTGTACCCCTGCTGTGCCCATTATGAGGGGTTCCCACCATCCCTGTGCATAGTTCCCGGGTCTGTACACCTGTGTGACCTTTATGAGGGGTTCCCACCATACCTGTGCTGAGTTCCTGGGTCTGTACACCTGCTGTGCCCATGAAGCATGCGCAGGTGAATGAGTGGTCAAATATGGGTGTGGCTAAATAACACCTGTGTTTGTAAGCTTGCTCCTCTACCCATGGCACAGCCGTATGGCCACCATGTCATAACAGCGTTGCTCTTTCTTTTCTCAGAGGCCACATGACTTCCTAAATGACCAGATAAGTCTTGGATGTATATGGAGGAGCGCCTAGTACTAACATTTATAAGGTCTGTTTTGAAATGTTTGTTGATGAAGAGCATTAAAAATCTCCCAACGCGTTTTAGGAAAGGACTCCCCCCCCCCCCCCCCCCCCTTCCTCAGGGCTTGAGCAGTACATGTAATTAGAATCACTATGAAATGTACTAGAGGACCTCCGTTAAGGCTTCATAGAGACTATTCTCTATGGCTCAAAGAACAGTACCATTAGAAAGAGGAGGCGGCGGCCCTCCCCTCATCAAGCCCTAACAATGGTCTTCTAATGCATTTCATCATGATTCTAATAACATCTACTGCTTAAGCCTTGAGGAAGAGGGGGCGCTTCCTGGAAACATGTTGGCTGTATTTGATGCTCTTAAGGCTTAAGAAGATGTGGCCTCCTCCTTATTGGTTAATATAGGTCATCTAGTGCATTCCATAGTGATTCTAATACCATCTACTGCTCAAGTCTCGAGGAAAAAGGAGGCACCTCCCCAAAACACGTTGTCTGTATTTGATGCTCTTAACCAAGTAGACCCTCACCTTCTCAGGCCTTAACATAGGTCATGTGACGGGAGTCACTTTGGTTGGAGGTCCTGTGGAACTCAGCTTACCTTAGAGGGGTTGGGAAAACCCTCTCTCGGGCCCCTAGTCTCCTCTTATGTGTAAGTCCCCTGTGTCTTTCAGGGGCACAGGGTGACCAAGAACCCCAGTTGGGTCTGCACTAACCAGACTCGCTGTAAAACCACACCGGACTCAGCATTTGGTGTTATCCCGGCTATCCTGGGTTCTGTATGTGTGGTTTGTGTTGAACCTATGACAGCAATATTTAAGAACAATATTCCTCAAAGAAATATATAAAGATGAACAATTTCAGACTGTTATAATATTGGAAATGGTGTCCCATAGACCTCTGCTAGAAAGGTTAAGATGGGGTGGGGTTTGTTATGGTTAAGTACCCTCATTCCTTTGTTCTATTGTTCTTCTGTCTGCCTTAAGATCAACCTATTATGGGATGTACATGTGTATGTGTATTAGCTTCTAGAGGGGAGGGGGGATTTCTCCAGCAGCCCTTCCTTAAAGACTGTCTACTGTTGGAAAGTTGAATACACCTGTGTGTCATGTTACAGAATGTTGTTCCCCGCCCAGTGTGTTGTTATTATGCAAAGAGGGGGAGGATTGTCCCCTGAGTTTTTATCTTTTGTGCCTGTGTTCAATAAAGAGTTAGTTGCTTTCAGAGACATACAAGCTAAGTTCAGGCTAGTTTTTGTATGTAGGGCGGCTGGAATATCTCCATCTATGTCCAGACTGGAGGAAGCCACATACTGACGGAAGACCACAAGTACGGTGTGGGTCGACGGTTCCGTTACACTGGTTGGCAGCGGCGGGATGCTTCCTGCAGTCTGGGAGATCCAAACCTCCACCGGGATCCAAGGTCCGGATAACAGAAGAGGAGAGGTACAGATATCAGCTGCCATGGAAGAGGAATTCGGAAGGAGGTTGCGAGAGATGCAGATACAGCACAGGGGACCAGTGTCAGAGAAGGTCCTGCTAGGATGTTATGATTCAATCCGCTTTGAACTCTGGAAGGAAACGCTAGCTTGTGAGCAGCGACACCAGGGAAAAATCCTCCCCTCCATCCAAGAAAGGTACTGGTCGCAGTATGGATTGTGGGTGCTGGTTTTGGGAGATAAACCGCACAAGGAATGGAAAGCGGAGTTAAGCAGGCTTGTCCAGGAGGAGATACGATTGGATGAGAGGTACAGAGCTCTCCGCTGGTACGTAACCCAAGTGTGCCCATGGACAGCGGACGACAGCCCAACAGAAGGCTATTGCTATGGCGGCCTGGGACTGTCATTAGAGAAGTGGTCAGAGGACCCTAACTTTGGGAGCGACTTGGAGTGGCGATTAGAGGAAATTATGGATTCCAGAGAAAAGATCCTGAACATCTCGGAAGTGCTCTGGGCACTGGAAGATATGGAGTTTCTGGCCATTCAGGAATGGGAGCTGGAGATCGCCTACAGACGGCTGCTAGACTCTGCTCAGCACCAGCCAGAGTTACCGGGAGAGGAGATTGTAGGTCTCTCATCCCAGCAACAGCCAACGGCACTGGTAGTGGAGACAGTAAGTCCCACTACCCAGCTCCAGCCAGCATTACTGGTAGAGGAGATTGTAGGTCCCTCATCCCAGCAGCAGCAAACAGCACTGGGAGTGGAGACGGTCGGTCCCCCTACCCAGCACCAGCCAGTGTTACCGGGAGAGGAGATTGTAGGTCCCTTGTCCCAGCAGCAGCCAACAGCACTGGGGGTTAAGATGGTCGATCCCACTACTCAGCACCAGCCATGGATTACAGATTTATCTGGCTTTTCATCAAAGGATGATGTGGGTGATAAATCACCTGCCAAAGTGTTGGCACTGGGCCTGAGTGCCACCAGCCTGTGCCCTGGACTTTCAGCAATTCCAGAGACTGAGGATTTAATAGTCTTTTCTGCTGAGGAGGAACATCTAAGTGAGCTTACAGCAGAAGAGCGGGCATCTAGGCATAGCACTGCTGACCTCTGCCTGCAACAATTGGTGGCCCAGGAAGATGTGTGCAAGGCCACTGACGTTTCAGCTTACTTCCCTGTGGAACAACGGGCATCAGGGCCTAATATCACTAAGCTCTGCCCAACGCCAACAGCAGCATCTGTGGAGTTACAAGAATCTGCTACAGCAGAAGAGCTGGCAACAGGGCAGAGTGCTGCTGGCCTCTGCCCTCAACTAACAAAGGATGGGTTTCCTGAGAAAGTGGATGGGACTACGGTCTTTACTTGCATATCCCAGGGAGGCTGGGCAGTCGGCCCAGATCCCCAACAACCTGACAAAGTGAGCCCAGCCATCCTGTCTTCTCTCCAGCAGCTGAAAGAACTCCTAGGAGAAGGGCCAGTCCACGCTTCTCCCCAGCGGTGGGTATTTTTTACACGAGAGGCAGAGGTTGGCTGGGTGAGTAACGCTGTGTTCCAGACAATTTGTTTGGGGTACTGTGTGGGTACAGACATTGGGGGATGGGAACTATGGACTAACTTCGAAGTCAACCCGTTTGGGGTCTCCTCCTGCATTAGTCTCCTTTGGAAAGGGGAGAGATGTGACGGGAGTCACTTTGGTTGGAGGTCCTGTGGAACTCAGCTTACCTTAGAGGGGTTGGGAAAACCCTCTCTCGGGCCCCTAGTCTCCTCTTATGTGTAAGTCCCCTGTGTCTTTCAGGGGCACAGGGTGACCAAGAACCCCAGTTGGGTCTGCACTAACCAGACTCGCTGTAAAACCACACCGGACTCAGCATTTGGTGTTATCCCGGCTATCCTGGGTTCTGTATGTGTGGTTTGTGTTGAACCTATGACAGCAATATTTAAGAACAATATTCCTCAAAGAAATATATAAAGATGAACAATTTCAGACTGTTATAATATTGAAAATGGTGTCCCATAGACCTCTGCTAGAAAGGTTAAGATGGGGTGGGGTTTGTTATGGTTAAGTACCCTCATTCCTTTGTTCTATTGTTCTTCTGTCTGCCTTAAGATCAACCTATTATGGGATGTACATGTGTATGTGTATTAGCTTCTAGAGGGGAGGGGGGATTTCTCCAGCAGCCCTTCCTTAAAGACTGTCTACTGTTGGAAAGTTGAATACACCTGTGTGTCATGTTACAGAATGTTGTTCCCCGCCCAGTGTGTTGTTATTATGCAAAGAGGGGGAGGATTGTCCCCTGAGTTTTTATCTTTTGTGCCTGTGTTCAATAAAGAGTTAGTTGCTTTCAGAGACATACAAGCTAAGTTCAGGCTAGTTTTTGTATGTAGGGCGGCTGGAATATCTCCATCTATGTCCAGACTGGAGGAAGCCACATACTGACGGAAGACCACAAGTACGGTGTGGGTCGACGGTTCCGTTACAGGTCATCTAATGCATTCCATAGTGATTCTAATAACGTCTACTGCTCAAGCCTTGAGGAAAAGGGAGGCGCTTCCTGGAAAAACATTGGCTGTATTTGATGCCCTTAACCAATAGGGAGGAGGCCCTCAACTTCTCAAGCCTTAACATAGTTCATCATTTCATAGTGATTCTAATAACATCTACTGCTCAAGCCTTGAGGAAGAGGGAGGCACTTCCTTGAAACACGTTGGCTGTATTTGATGCTCTTAACCAATGAATGTTTTGAAAAGACCTCCAAGTGATATGAACGTTTGCACCATGTGCTCCTCAATACCGATCCCAGAGCTTGTCTGCTGAGCGATTCTTTTGTCGGAGAGGTAACAGCCAAGGACCAGAACAAGGTCCACCCCCACTATACTTTCATCACCAATGGATGGACTTTGAAGGAAGACGTACTCCACTGTATATCCATCAGCACCAATTCTCCGAACAGTCCACCGTTACCCCACCATACAAGGTCAGGACCATGTGTAGCAAACCCTATGAACTAACAAGAAAGAAAGGTGTAGCAAACCTGCAGCGCACGCTCCAAATGCCAAGACCCAACCGCACCACCGGCATCTGGTACCTCGTTTTTTAAAACCGGCTTTCTAGAAGCACGGGGCTTTAAACGCTTCCTCGATAAAAGCTTTGCGGACGCAGTTAACATAACGCTCGGCTAATGGAGGTCTTAAGTGCAAAGTGACCAGCTCAGCGATCATAATGGAGCATAATAAGGGGGAGGCTGTGTGCAGGGGCTTAATATTCATCCATCCTGTTGTCTGTGAGATTCGACAGCTCAAGGTGGTTTATAATGGGCGGGGGAGGGGATGGGGGCAGTGTGGTGTGTTTTCTGCTATATCTGTGTTTTGGGTGCTTTGCTTAACCCTGCGGGGAATGGAGGGCTTTGGGTGATGGTGTCACTTTAAGCCATTGAGAGGGGATTGTGGTCCAAACATATATTATTTATATATTTTTATATATATATGTAAATTTTTTTTGTTTTTTTATATTATACCAAAAAATTGGGTACCGTATATACTCAAGTATAAGCCAACCCGAATACAAGCCGAGGCACCTAATTGTACCACAAAAAAGTGGGAAAACGTATTGACTCGAGTATAAGCCTAGGGTGGGTAATGCAGCAGCTACTGGACCACCACGAGACTCAAAACAGGTACTGTGGGCATGGCACAGGTGATGGTACAGGCATGGCACAGGCAATGGCACAGGTGATGGTTCAGGCACGGCACAGGGGATGGTTCAAGCACGGCACAGGTGATGCAGTGCTGCGGGCATGGTACAGGAGAATGTCCTGTACCATGCCCTCAGCATTGCATGAGGAAATGCAGGGCCTGCAGAGGAGTCTCGCTTACCTGTCGGTGAGGCGCCTTACATTTAAAAATGGCGCCGCCCCGCGCCAACACGTCACCGCGCATGAGCCGCTGATGCTCGGGAAAGCCCGTACACGTTCGGCTATTCCTGGGCAGACGGCGCATGCGCGGTGACGTGTTGGCGCCGAGCGGCCCCATTTTTCGAAAGTAAGTGAGACCGTGACTCGAGTATAAGCCGAGGGGGGCTTTTTAGCATAAAAAAAAACATGCTGAAAAGTCTGCTTATACTTGAGTATATACCATGGGTGTCCAACCTTTTGGCTTCTCTGGGCCACATTGAGTGTAGAGAAATTTTCTCGGGCCGCATATAAAATATATACTATAGTTAAGGTATATAAGTAATAAAATGCCGCCACGCCCTTCCCGCGCTGCCTCGATTCCCCCCCTCCGCACTAATTTAACATAACTACAGGATGACCATTGAAATGGAATTGGTATACAGAGGTTTACTTCTTCTGAGAGATATTAAAGGAACACTCTAACCACCATGACCACTTCAGTGATTTGCCCATCCAATGCAGCCTAAACAGTGCATGCCCATCCAATGCAGCCTTATCAGTGCCCATCCAATGCAGCCTGATCAGTGCCCATCCAATGCAGCCTCACCAGTGCGTGCCCATCCAATGCAGCCTCACCAGTGCGTGCCCATCCAATGCAGTTGCAGCCTCTGCCTACAGTTGGTTGGAAGACAATGTGGCCTTGCCCCCGACTCGACTTCCTTCCTCCCCAGAAGAAAAAAAAATTGTCAGGGGGCAGTGGGCCGCATTGGCTGCCCTTCTGGGCCACAGGTTGGACGTGCCTGGTATATACTGTAATGTATTGCTTTTTTTTTTTTTTTTTTTGTGCCCCGTAAAATCAACTTTAAAGTGTTGTTTTTTTTTTTTTTTTTTTTCTGAAATTTTCTGTTTAGAGCTTTGTGGTAGTATTGTGTTACACAAAAAATTGGAACTACAACTATTTTATTTTTGTCTGCTTTCCTAAAATATATAATGTTTGGGTTGTTTTTTTTTTTTTTTTATAATCTTCAGGCCTAAAATGATTTTTTGAACGTGTGCGAAAAATGCAAAAATGGCTCACCTTCGGGAACATGTTCCATCTGTAATCTTTGTTATTTAAAACAAAATCTGGCACCTAACTTTTTTTAGCTGGAAAATTTGTCAAGCCCTGGCGTACACCTAAGTACCCCCGGGTGAATGAGGCCTAATAAGGGTCTGTGGTTTAAATAAAATACTTTGCTTTTCTTTGCTCCCCTAATGCTCCAGTCCGCGCCGGAAGCCATAGAATATACCCAGTACTGCGTATGGAGGAGCATGTGACTCATTCCGTCTAACAATGCCGGGCCAATCGGCGCTGTCCCTCAGGGAGTCCATAGCTTTTCCTATTGCTCATGGGAGCTGAATGGAGTGGCGGGGAAGCTGAAGGAAGCTAGGCATGTCCAGCTAAGTTAGTGCCCGTTCACATTGGTGCAATGCGGGAACCCTGCGAATCCACTGCGGCATGGCATCGCACCCGACTCGCAGGCAGCTCACACTGCCACATGCGAACAGCTGGGAGTGTCAATACAAAGTTAATGACATCCCCAGATTCGTTCGTATATCGCAGTGCAAACGGTCAATTCGGACAGCAATCGGATCGCATAAGTGTGAACATCCATGCAAACCGATTCTGGCGCGGACCAAAAAAAAAAGGGTCCTGCACGACTTTGGCCCGAATGCGATGCGAATCCAACCATACAATCTGTATGGCTGAATTTGCATCGCACAGACATCCATTTGATTTGCAGTGCGGTGCAAATCGCATGCAATGTCTGAAATCGCTATAGTTATTTTGTTTTGCAGTGCATTGGAAAGGCACAGGTTTACGGTGTTGGAACCCGTTACTGTGCATCTTGTGATGGCGAGGCTTCTGACTTCCCATTTCCCAGGCAAGTTTTTCCTAGAGGCCACATCAAAGGGGGAGGGGGGGGGGGTCTATGCTGGGCGGCTGTGGTCACTCTTCTAAAAGCAGGCCAGGGTCAATGGAAGGACAAGGGGCAGGGGGGTAATTATTTAGAAGTTTTTAACATGCAGATCCGTTTCCCAGCAGGGGTGATGAATTAATAATGTCGGTGCAATTTACAGCCAAATGCTTTAACTTAAAAGGGACCTGTTGGTGCTGCTAATATTAACCCTTTGCAGAGGTGCTGGGTGCATAAATGTTGACATTTAAACCTAATTTGTTCGTCGCACACATCCTAGAAGAGGCACAAGAGGATGGAAATTCTGCACTAGCCAGGGGGACCAGTCTCTGCTTTATACAAGCACTCCCTTAAGTGTCATAATGTGGCTGTTGTCTCTTTGATGTGATATATAACCGCTTAGAGCTGGCACCTATCGGCCCTTTAAAGGGTTTCTGATGATGGGAGGCAGGGCGGGGTTTATGGTTATATGACCACTGTGATTGGCTGCCATGGTGTTCACCTGCTCAGAAACCAGCTTTCCGTTGGCCAGCAGGAGCGCGTAGGAGATGGACAGTTATGTTGTTTATAAAAATTGATCAGATGGGAGATGGCGAGATAAAAGTAACATTGTTTATAAACATTGATCAGACGGAGATAGAGAGATACAAAATAACATTGTTTATAAACATTGATCAGATGGGAGATGGAGAGATACAAAGTAACATTGTTTATAAACATTGATCAGATGGGAGATGGAGAGATACAAAGTAACATTGTTTATAAACATTGATCAGACGGAGATAGATACAAAGTAACATTGTTTATAAACATTGATCAGACAGAGATAAAGAGAGATACAAAATAACATTGTTTATAAACATTGATCAGATGAGAGATAGAGAGATACATAGTAACATTGTTTATAAACATTGATCAGACGGAGATGGAGAGATACAAAGTAACATTGTTTATAAACATTGATCAGAAGGGAGATAGAGAGATACAAAGTAACATTTTTACTTTAGAATTTACTCATTCATTTATTTACAGATCAGCATATATTGTCAGTTAGCGTGACAAGAAGTAAAAAAAAAATTTATGGGTTAAAAAAAAAAGCGTTACTATTTAGTACTAATATAACCTAATCAACTTCTGTGTTTTTTTTCCCCCTCCTCTTCCCTTCACCACTTCAGCCCCAGAACGTTTTGCTTCCTTAATGACCAGGCCATTTTTTGTGATTCAGCACTGCGTTACTTTAACGGACAATTGTGCGGTCGTGCGACACTGTACCCAAATAAAATTGATGTCCTTTTTTTCCCACAAATAGTTTTCTTTTGGTAGTATTTGATCACCTGTGTGGTTTTTTTTTTTTTTTTTTTGCGCAATAAACAAAAAAAGAGCGACAATTCTAAAAAGAAAAACAATATTTTTCACTTTCTGCTATATAACATTCTTTATAAGAAAATTTAAAAATCAAGTTTTTTTCATCATTTTAGACCAATTTGTATTCTACATATTTTTTGGAAAAAAAAAAATCTCAATAAGCGTATTTTGATTTGGTTTGCGCAAAAGTTATCGCATCTACAAACTAGGGGAAAGATTTGCCATTTTTTTATTAATTTTTTTTATTAATTTTTTTTTCTAGTAATGGCGGCGATCTGCAATTTTTAGTGGGATTGCGACATTGCGGCGGACAGATCGGACCCCTAACTGACCCTAGCTGGCCCTGGCGATCGGCATCCCCGCTGCCTAATGGGGGAGCTCCCGCAAACCGACATACCTATACGTCGGTTCACACAGCCGAGCCAGCCAACCTTTTTTTTTTTTTCCTAATGGTTAGCATTTCAACTTCTTTTTGTTTATATCTGTGTTGTTAGAGTGATTTCACAAGGCCCCCGATTCCTGATTTTCTCATATAAAGATTTTACTTTCTCCTAAGGAAATTCTCTGCTTGGGTTCTGGACAGTTTATTGGCATTCATTGATTTATTTGCGCTGCACTGTTTACATTTTTATTGCTTTGTGGGGCCTTGTGAAATTACCCTTAGTGTTCCGCTTGCAAATCGTTTATCATTCGTTCACTTAGGGTTGCGCTGATTATTAATTTATTTGTAATACATTTGTTAAAGTGATTGTAAAGAGAATTAAAAAAAAAATAACAAACATGTTCTACTTGCCTGCTCTGTGTAATGGTTTTGCACAGAGCAGCGAAGATCTTCCTCTTCTCGTTTCTCCGCTGGCACTCCTTGCTCCCCCCAACCCCCCCTCTGAGTGCAGCTTGCTATGGGGGCACTGTAAATTTTGTCCATTTCTTAAAAAGAAAAAATGATGATAATTATTACGGGGTATTTACCGCAAAATGAAAAATGTGTCGGTAAACATAATCTAAAAACCATGCGGTAAGCTCTTAAGTCCCATTCACAAACACACCGGAGAGTAAAAATGTGATATTTATCACCAGGGCTTTGTTGGCGGTATCACATGTGGTATTTGTCAAAAAACAGCGTGGGGGTCCCCCCCAAGAGCAGTTTAAGGAGCAGGCTGGGCTGCCGCGTCCTTCACAATGAATGACTCATCAGCTGTAAGCGGGATGACCGATGAATGAAAAAACATGCCAACAATTGAAAATAATGAAAAAAAAAACAGTGTGGGGTCCCCCCAATGCATACCATCCCTTTGGGATTTTAAGGGAACCCATGCAAAAATGTATAAAAACTGTGTGCCCCCCCCCCCCCCAAATCCATACCAGACCCTTATCCGAGGATGCAGGTCAGGAAAAGGAGGGGATTGACGAGCGAACTCCCCCTCTCTCTCCCCCTCCTGAACAATACCCCAGACCACATGCCCTCAACATGAGGGGGTGGGTGCTTTGGGGCAGGGGGGCTCTTCATGTTGCTGGTGTCAAGAGCCTCATCCCCACAACCCTGTGCTGTGGTTGTGGAGGTCTGCGGGCAGGGGGTTTATCGGAATCTGGAAGACCCCTGTAACAAGGGGGCCCCCCAGATACCGCCCCCCCTCCCCCCATGCGAAGGAGTGTGGGGTACCCTACCCATTTACCAAAAAAGTGTCAAAAATTAAAAAGCGCAAGTGACCGTTTTTGACAAATCCTTTATGAAAAATAAAAAAACACTGTTCCCCTGATGTAAATTCACCGTCAATTACATGCCTGCCAATCCCCCGCAAAAAAAAGCTCCGCCCATGAGATTGTCTGACGGCCAAATGCCTCCTCCGCTGTTTGACAGTTGTTATAGAGGTAAGGGCAGGGCCAACTGGCAACGTCCCCCCTGGTGATGTCACGAACCAGTGCATTTTTTTTTCTTTAATTTTGGATTGGGGTTCCCCTTAAAATCTATATAGGATCCGAAGGTATTGTATGGCCGGCAAATTAAATGTAATTTCCATTTCTTTCTTTTTTCTTTATTTTATTTTTTAATTCATCATTCATTTGTGATTTTTGCTGCAGCATGTTCTATACATGCTACAGATGCACATGGAGCCTGAACTGCATGGGGGAGGGGGCCCCATGCTGTGGTGTTTTTTTTTTTTTTCCTTTAACTTTCACATATTGGGGAAACCCGCTGACAGTTGATGAATCCTGAGTTGTTAAGGACTGGTTGGACACATGAAGAAAATACGGTGATTGCCGCACAATCGAAGAAACACCGCATTCGTTATTTCAATGCAGAATTCTTAATGACTTGCACTTGATTTACCGCAAGCGTTATTTAACCACATTTCATTCGCCGTTATTTAACTGTAAGGCTCCATTCACACCTGAGCGTATCGTTTTCAGGCGTTTTTTCGGTCGTTTTTTTTAGGCGTTATTGCAGGTGTTTGGAGGCAGGCAATTACCTCTAACAAAAAAAAAAAAAAAAACGCTTGTAATCTGCCAAAAATGAAGCTCATGTACTTTTTTGAGCTTTAGGCAACAAAATGCTCAGATGTGAACAGGGGCCATTGAAATAAATGGGATTTTGCTTGTTGGGCGTTTTGAGACTTCAGATGAGCGTTTTACGAGCTGAAAAACGCTCGGGTGTAAACAGGGCCTTAAAGCGGAGTTCTGGCCCCGGAAACTATTTTTCAATAAAAATACCCCTGGGCAGTCAGGGCTAGTACATTCCATAATGGAAAGCCTCTGAACTGTCCCAGGTCGCACTTTTCTTTTAGAAGAAATACTTACCTTGAAAATTTCTTCTCCAGCGCTGCCATCTCAGGTGTGGGCAGCTGAAGCCGCAGCGTCCCTCTTCGCGTCCTCTTCTGTGTCCTCTTCAGTCCCACAATGCCCTGCACTGGCCATGCTCGTCACTTCCGGTGCAGGCGCGTCATCCCTGCACAGCTTCCGAGCATGCCCAGAAAATGTTTAGCAGGGAATGACGAGTGGGCGCATTGAATCCTGGGATCGATGACATTCAGCTACCAGGAATCAACGCAAGCAGGAAGTGACGGCGCGGGCCACGGCTGCAGAGGGAGGAAGTGGAAGAAAGGTGAGTATACAGTATTTTCTTCTATTACAGGGTAAGTAAAGAAAAAAAAAATCGTCATTATCCATTTCTTTTTCAGGTGAATGTCAGCAAGCGGATGGCCCAAAGTAATTTTTGAGGCCGGAACCCCGCTTTTAATGAACTAATCCCTTTATTTAACCACTTAAGCCCCGGAAGATTTTACCCCCTTCCTGACCAGGGGGTATTTTGCGATTCGGCACTGCGTGACTTTAACGGACAATTGCGCGGTCGTGCGACGCTGTACCTAAACAAATTTGGCGTCCTTTTTTTCCCACAAACAGAGCTTTCTTTTGGTGGTATTTGATCACCTGTGCGATTTTTTTTTTTTTTTTTTTTTTTTTGATCACGCGCTATAAACAAAAAAAGAGCGTCAATTTTGCAAAAATAGCAATATTTTTCACATTTTTTTTATATGAAATTCCCCCCAAAAAAATGTAAAAATCAAAATTTTTTAACATTTTCGGCCAATTTGTTTTATGCTACCTATGTTTGGTAAAAAAAAATCGCAAAAAGCGTATTTTGATTGGTTTGCGCAAAAGTTATCGCGTTTACTAACAAAGGGAAAGATTTTTGTCATTTTTGTTGTTTTTTTTTTTTAACGTGTAATGGCGGCGATCTGCGATTTTTTTTTTTTTGCGGTACTGCGACATTGGGGCGGACAGATCGGACCCTTGACTGACATTTGTGACACTTTTGGGGGTCCCAGTGACATTTCTACAGTAATCAGTGCTATACATATGCACTGTTACTGTAAAAATACACTGGTAGTGAAGGGGTTAACTTTATTTGGGAGGGAGGGGCTGTGTGTGTCCCTAGGGGCGTGCTTTCTACTGTGATTGGCTGTGGCTTCAGCTGTAAGGACACTGATCAACGGATCTACATACTAGATCCATGTGATCAGTGTCTTTACAGCGAGGAGAATGACAGGTGGCTTGTTTACACAAGCTGCCTGACATTCTCCCTCTCCCCCGCCGATCTCCGAGTGACCGGCGGACATCGGGTCCGCTGGTCACACGCGCGGGGGGGTCCGTGACCACGCGGGAGCGGGAGCGCGCCTCCGGCGGCGCGCGCTCGCTCCCTAGACCCTCACAGGCAAGCGACGTAGACCTACGTTAGTTTGCCTGTGAGGGGCTGACCGCCGACGTAGATAGTCGTGCGGCGGTCGGCAAGTGGTTAAAGAGGTTGTAAACCCTCTAAAGTTTTTTTTTTTTTTCTGCAACCTGAAAGAGAAACACATAATGAGCTAGTTTGCATCGCATACTAGCTCATTATGAAATTCTTACCTAAGAACGAGCCCCCGCCGTGCCGCCCGCTCACGTGTATGACGGGCGACATGTCCAGTCGCCCGTCTTCCGGGATCGCGGCATCCGGCCATCTGATTGGCCGGAGCCGCGGTGACGTCACTCCCGCGCACGCCGACGGTCACGGCACGGGGCTCTGAAGAAACGACACCAGCGGCCGTTCCTTCAGAGCGCATGCGCCAGTGACGTCACTGGCTGCATGTAAGGTAAATATCTCCTAAACGGTACATGTTTAGGAGATATTTACAGTACCTATAGGTAAGCCTTATCATAGGATCACCTATAGGTAAAAGTGTCAGAGGAGGGTTTACTTCCTCTTTAATTTGCAAGTAACTGGATCACAAGATGCGTAACAAGAATCACAATTTCAGGGTCATTGTAATTGCTACAAATGATTAGACTACAATTTTATTTATTTTATCTACAGGAACACTTTTTTAAAATGTATTTATTTATTTTTACAAACCTAAAGAAAAAGAGTGCTTTTTTTTGTTTTTCTTTTCATTTTTGTTACTTTGTAAATGGATTTTTATCTCCAACTCAAGCATGGTTTGTCTCTGTACATGTCACCCGCCATTGACATTATCAGAGGTCCTCTAGCTTGTAATATGAGATATGTGGGTGATTGCAAGGGCACTGAATCTAACAAAAGTTGTGTGTGTGTGTGGTGGGTTCAAGCTGTCCTTTTAATCTATTTTGAGTGATCACATCAAAATGGGCGGAATCGGGAGTTGCCATTGTTGGATTTTATTATTATTTTTTTCATAGATGTACATTAATTTTGCAAATACAGTAGTTTGATTTTTTTTTTTTTTTTCCTCCATTGTGCTTTTGCTGTAACATGTTTCTGCTAATTTTTGAGTCTGACTCTGTGAATCAGGGGTCAGAGGTCACTGGAAGTCGGATGATGCTTTATTCATTTGTCTGACCTCACACACTGTCTCCTCCAATGCTTGCCACTGGTTTTTTTTTTTTTGGCTCTAGATGCAATTATCAGTGAGTATTCCGATTCTTGGATAAGGCTCGGTTTCCACTAGTGCGACTTGCGGTGCGACTTGACACATGTCAAGTCGCACAGCAAGTCAAAACCCATTGTTTTCAATGGGGCCCGTTTCCACTGCCGCGGCTTCAGTTGCCGCGACCTCAAAAGTAAATCGTGTACTACTTTTGAGCGCGACTTCCCTCTATATATGAGGGACAAGTCTAACTGAAGCCACGGTTTACTTTTGCTACGAAGTCGTGCTAGAAGTAGCACGACTTCGTAGCCGCACTAGTGGAAACCGAGGCTAAGTTCTATAGTTACTGATTCCCTTTTACAAAATGTTTCAATTGAAAGATTGGTTTTATTTTCTTTAAAGCGTTTGTTACCCCAACACTTTATATTCCCGATATGTGTATGCTATACCATGTACTTTTATGAAAAAGTCTCCTGTTCTCTTTTTGTATTGCTTCCTTTTGTGTGAAATCCCCAGTGTTCCTGCCAGTTCTCTGCTTTCCTATTAAAAACTGACCACACTAAGCAGGAGAACACACTCTGGTCAGTTCTGTAGCTGTGCTGGGAACTCAGCCTGCTCTCCTCCAATGATCAGACTTGTCCTGACACGCCCCTGCTGCACAGCCTTGAACTCCTTGCTCTGAGAAGCTTGGTGTACTGCTGCTTCTCCTCCCCCCAGCTCTTATGTAGCTGAGAACACAGGGAATGGGATCACTTATAAAAAAAAAAGGGGGGGGGTTATTTATAATTATGTTTGTTGTTTTTTTTTTTTTTTTATATATATCTTTACAAAAATTTTTGCCTTTTCATTTCTATTTTAAACAGGTTAACACATTAAGATAAAAAGCCTTCTGTGTGCAGCAGCCCTCCCTAAAATACTTACCTGAGGTCCATCTAGATCCAGCAATGTTGCAGGAGTCTCTCGGCTGCCCGGGACTCTCCCTCCTCATTGGCTGAGGTAGCAGTGTGGTGGCATTGGCTCCCACTGCTCTCAATCGGAAGTCATTCAGCTAATGAGAAGAGAAAGGGGACTGGGCGGAGCTCCATGTCTGAATGGACAAAGGGAGCTGTGACTCAGCTCAGGTGCCCCCATAGCAAACTATTTGCTGTGGGGGCACTCACCAGAGGGAGGGGCCAGGGGCACCAATGAGGGACCCCCCCAGAGGGAGGGGCCAGGGGAACCAATGAGGGACCCCCCAGAGGGAGGGGACAGGGGCACAATGAGGGACCCCCAGAGGGAGGGGAAAGGGGGAACCAATGAGGGACCATCAGAGGGAGGGGCCAGGTGCACCAATGAGGGACCACCAGAAGGAGGGGCCAGGTGCATCAATGAGGGACCACCAGAGGGAGGGGACAGGGGCATCAATGAGGGACCACCAGAGGGAGGGTACAGGGGCACCAATGAGGGACTACCAGAGGGAGGGGCCAGGGGCACCAATGAGGAACTACCAGAGGGAGGGGCCAGGGGCACCAATGAGGGACTACCAGAGGGAGGGGCCAGGGGCACCAATGAGGGACTACCAGAGGGAGGGGCCAGGGGCACCAATGAGGGACTACCAGAGGGAGTGGCCAGGGGCACCAATGAGGGACCACCAGAGGGGGGGGGCCAGGGGCACCAATGAGGGACCACCAGAGGGGGGGGGCCAGGGGCACCAATAAGGGACCACCAGAGGGAGGGGACAGGGGCATCAATGAGGGACCCCCAGAGGGAGGGGACAGGGAGGGGCACCAATGAGGGACCCGAGAAGAAAAGGATTGAGGCACCTCTGTGAAAAACTAACTGCACAGAGGAAGTATAACCTGTTTGTTATTTTTAACACAAAAAAAAAAAAATCTGAGACTGTAGTATCAGTTTAGGCATTACATATACTTTATTTTAGACCCAGTGATGCAATCATTGGGTCTCTGTGCTTCTTCTGTGTGCAATTCAAGCAGATCATGGCCGGTGGGAGGGGCCAGTACATAGCTTCCTATAATCTCAGTCCTCCTCTGAAGAGCCCTCAGCCCTGATGCAAGCAGTGGGAGGAGTTATGCAAATATCAAAATGCCTTGACGGGTGGGTGTCAGTCTGGAGGAGTGGGCGTTTCTAGGCAGGCTTCATTTGCATACAGTGGGTAACACCCACATTCAGTGCTGAGCCTCCATGACTAAAAGCCCAGAAAACCAATTAATGAAAGGGGAGGGGCAGGGACAGTCAGGCTGAGGAGGAACGCTAGATCATGGGTGCTCAACCTGTGGGCCTCCAGCTGTTGCGGAACCACAAGTCCCATCGTGTCTCTTTCTTTAGGAGTCATGCTTGTAACTGTTAGCGGCTTGCAATGCATCATGGGACTTGTAGTTCTGCAACAGCTGGAGGGCCACAGGTTGAGCACCCATGGACTAGATCAGGGGTCTCCAAACTTGCAAAAGCAAGGGCCAGTTCCCTGTCCTTTAGACTTAACGGGGGCCTGACGGTGTAAATGTGTGAGGAATAGTGCCCCATCAGTGAGAGGAATAGTGCCCCATTATTGGTGTCAGTGGGAGGAATAGTGCCCCATCATTGGTATCAGTGGGAGGAATAGTGCCCCATCATTGGTGTCAGTGGGAGGAATAGTGCCCCATCATTGGTG
Organism: Pelophylax lessonae; assembly: GCF_965119305.1. Lineage (NCBI taxonomy): Eukaryota > Metazoa > Chordata > Amphibia > Anura > Ranidae > Pelophylax > Pelophylax lessonae. The sequence continues at coordinate 17,226,703 of NC_138778.1, read as the reverse complement.
TCAGCGGGAGGAATAGTGCCCCATCATTGGTGTCAGCGGGAGGAATAGTGCCCCATCATTGGTGTCAGCGGGAGGAATAGTGCCCCATCATTGGTGTCAGCGGGAGGAATAGTGCCCCATCATCGGTATCAGTGGGACAAATAGTGCACCATTATTGGTGTCAGTGGAAGGAATAGTGTCCCATCATTGGTGTCAGCGGGAGGAATAGTGCCCCATCATTGGGGTCAGTGGGAGGAATAGTGTCCCATCATTGGTGTCAGTGGGAGGAATAGTGCCCCATCATTGGTGTCAGTGGGAGGAATAGTGTCCCATCATTGGTGTCAGTGGGAGGAATAGTGCCCCATCATTGGTGTCAGCGGGAGGAATAGTGCCCCATCATTGGTGTCAGCGGGAGGAATAGTGCCCCATCATTGGTGTCAGCGGGAGGAATAGTGCCCCATCATTGGTGTCAGCGGGAGGAATAGTGCCCCATCATTGGTGTCAGCGGGAGGAATAGTGCCCCATCATTGGTGTCAGCGGGAGGAATAGTGCCCCATCATCGGTATCAGTGGAAGGAATAGTGTCCCATCATTGGTGTCAGCGGGAGGAATAGTGCCCCATCATTGGGGTCAGTGGGAGGAATAGTGTCCCATCATTGGTGTCAGTGGGAGGAATAGTGCCCCATCATTGGTGTCAGTGGGAGGAATAGTGTCCCATCATTGGTGTCAGTGGGAGGAATAGTGCCCCATCATTGGTGTCAGTGGGAGGAATAGTGTCCCATCATTGGTGTCAGTGGGAGGAATAGTGCCCCATCATTGGTGTCAGTGGGAGGAATAGTGTCCCATCATTGGTGTCAGTGGGAGGAATAGTGCCCCATCATTGGGGTCAGTGGAAGGAATAGTGCCCCATCATTGGTGTCAGTGGGAGGAATAGTGCCCCATCATTGGTGTCAGTGGGAGGAATAGTGCCCCATCATTGGTGTCAGTGGGAGGAATAGTGCCCCATCATTGGTGTCAGTGGGAGGAATAGTGCCCCATCATTGGTGTCAGTGGGAGGAATAGTGCCCCATCATTGGTGTCAGTGGAAGGAATAGTGTCCCATCATTGGTGTCAGTGGGAGGAATAGTGCCCCATCATTGGTGTCAGTGGGAGGAATAGTGCCCCAAGGGACGTTTAAAGGCAAGCAAAGGGCAGCAGTTTGACTTGCTGCAGCTTCTAATGCACATGGGGAGAAGCTCACAGTGTGCAGTGAAATCAGAGGAAGCCATTTCAGTCCAGGAGAGGAGTCGGTACAACTGTGCAAGAGTGAAGCAGTTATCTTGGAAGGCCGATGGATATCACATGGGGAGAGGAAGAAAATATTTTCAGCATTTTTGTGACTCAAAAAACAGGAAGTGTGGGGAAGAAACCCATGTGGCGGTATGAATGATTGTAGAGGCATGTCCTCCTCTGGATGGGGGAGGGGGAGCTCACTTCCTCCGCAAAACTCTGCAATTCTCATCTGCTTTGATCACAGTTGCTAACAATTTACAGTCACTTCCAGGAACTCCTTGGTGCTCAGCTGGGGTATCTGACCCACTTCATCTCTGGATGATCTACCCCCTCCCCCCTTTAGGAGCAGGCCATTTTTTGCGATTTGTTTAACATTTTTCATTTTTTTGGGGGGACCAGTGACACTAATACAATGATCAGTGCCAAAAATTTGCACTGTCACTGTACTAATGACAATGGCTGGGAAGGGGTTAACAGGGGCAATGAAAGGGTTACCTGTGTGCTTAGCCAGTGTTTTATTACTGCGGGGGAGGTGCTTTTAGTAGGGGAAGGCTTGGATCCATGTCCCTGCTTTGCAGGAACACAGGATCCGTGCCTTCCCTGGGAACACAGGATCCGTGCCTTCCCTGGGAACACAGGATCCGTGCCTTCCCTGGGAACACAGGATCCGTGCCTTCCCTGGGAACACAGGATCCGTGCTTTCCCTGGGAACACAGGATCAGTGCCTTCCCTACTGCCAGAATGGCAATCCACCTTGTTTTTCACAGAATGCTGTTCTGTCTTATTGCAGGATGGATGGAGGGTGCGGCGGACATCAAGTCCCCTGTACCCACCGATCAGCTCCCAGTGTGTATAATTTATCTGGAACTGTATGATTGTGTATGTATGTATGTATGTATGTATGTATGTGTATATATATATATATATATATATATAATATGTGTGTAGATAGATAGATAGATAGATAGATGTGTGTGTGTGTGTATATATATATATATATATATATATATATATATATATATATATATATATATATATATATATATATATATATGGGTATGTATGTGTGATTCTGCACGGGACTCTCTCTCCTGATTGGCTGAGACACAGCAGCGGCGCCATTGACTCCCACTGCTGTCCATCAAGCCCCCCTAATACTTTCCTGAGCCCCCTCTCTATCCAGCAATGCTCATGAGTGCTCCAGCTGTCCGGGACTCTCTCTCCTGATTGGTTGAGACACAGCAGCGACACCATTGGCTCCCGCTGCTGTCGATCAAACTCAGATGGCAAATCAGGAGAGAGAGGGGGCGTGGCTGAGCGGCAGCTCCGTGTCTGAATGGATACAGGGAGCTGCAGCTTGGCTTGGGTGCCCCCATAGCAAGCTTGACACTTCAGGAGTGGGGGGCCTAGAGCCCCAGCCAGGGACCTGAGAAGAGAAGACCGGGGCTGCTCTGTGCAAAACGAACGGCACAGAGGAGGGAAGTGTAACAAGTTTGTTAATTTAATAGGAAAAAAAATGAGACCTTACAATTACTTTAAAGGAGATCTCCGGCCACAGCATACACTCTAATTTCATGACATCATCATTGAAATAAGAATACAAACAATAGTTATTAACAATCCAGTATAAGATTATTGGAATAATATTCTATGATGCGAGCGCTGCCTGTCTGCTGTCTCTTTCCACAACTTCCTGGATTCCCAGCATGCTTCTCCTCCATTTCTAAGGACTATATATCCCATGGTACCTTGCTGATTCATGTACTTACTCCGCCTCCTGAAACTCCTCCCCTCTAAAGGCGGGCTCTAGGAAATGGGTGACACAGCAGTGCCTACTCACAGAGCATAGTGACTCCGTGTCACAGAATTCCAGGAAGGAAATGTGTGGGGTCTTCACAAACTTCCAGATTGTTGGGAATGATAGGAGGAGGCTGGGAATAATTGGAGGACATTGTGGGAATGAAGACTGGATTTTACATCCTCTCCAAAGATGCACTTGCGATTTTCACACAATTCTGCATGTCACGCATAGGGCTGACTTGTATGAATTTGTCGCGGCAAATAAGCTAAGGGACCACATTTTGTCATTTTTTTTTTTTTTTCACATCCCATTCTCGCTGCAAAATTGCACAGTATGTGTTTCGTCCATTTTTGCCATGATTTGGAATCACGGGCAGAGTCGCACCAGTGTCTTGTCTGGATTAGTATCCTGATCACAGTTAGAACTATTACAAGTGTCCCCAAAAATTTGGGGGACTTTTTGGTTTAAAAAAAAAAAGACATGTAACAGGATATATTTTGGCCCAAAATGTATGAAGAAATTTGATTTTTATTGGAAATTTATTTTATAACAGGAAGTTGAAAATATTGTGTTTTTTTTTTTTTTTTTTTTTTTAGTTTTCAGTCTTTTTTCCTTTATAAAAAATAAATTTAAAAAACCCAGTGGTGATCAAATACCACCAAAAGAAAGTTACATTTGTGTGAAAAAAATTAAATTGGGTACAGAGTTGCATGACCGCGCAATCACCAGTTAAAGTAGCGTAGTGCTGAATAGCAAAAAATGGCCTGGTCATGAAGGGGGTAAAATTTTCAAGTGCCTAAAGTTAGACTTTAAAGCTCACTACCCCTCTCTTGAGTGTGGTGTTTTTTATATTATAAAAACAATAATATAAATAATAATGTAAGTAATGACAGTATAAATATTGTAAAAACAATCATACAAAAATTAATGTAACATCATAAATAATGTAAATAACAAAAATAAGTATATAATATTGATATTAATGAAACAGCATAAATAATGTAAATAAAAAAAAAATGTAACAGCATAAATAATGTAAATAACAAAAATGTAAGTATAATAATGTAAATAATATTGATATTAATATAATAATGCAAGTAACAGCATAAATAATGTAATAAATTAAAATATACTGTAAACATTAATAATGTAAGTAAGAATAGCATATTAATATAAAAATGGAATAACATTAATAATGTAAATATTACATTATTTTATATTATTTACATTATGCTGTGATTGCATCATTGTATTTTAATATTATTATGATTATATAGGATTTATATAGCGCTGACAGTTTACGCAGTGATTAACAACTTGAGGGTAGACAGTACAAATACAATACACTTTAATACAGTAGGAATCAGAGGGCCCTGCTCATTAGAGCTTACAATCTAATATTGTTATTTACATTACTTATGCTATTATTTACACTATTATTTTTATTAATATTTATGTTATATTTAAATTATAATTTACAGTATTAATAATGCTTTTACATTATATATTGCATATTAATTAAATCAAGAAAGAAGTTGCAGCCAATCAAAGAACTGCTAAACCATGTCCACATCCATGTAAGTAAGATATTAGAACAAACAAGAGGTTTGTTATTCACCGGGTTGTGGGATAAAACTCTGCATGAATCCCCATAGTAAAAGGACTTTATTGGACTGGTAAAGCAATGGATGAGCAATACAGAAGTCTTAAAAAGGTACAAATTTATTGATCATAAAAATATTTAAATACAAAAACATATTACAGCGTTATGAGATCATAACCAAACATGAACAGATGATACTAAGACTAGTCATATCATACACGCAATCATAGTGTTCGACGCGTTTTGCCAAATAACGAATTGGCTTCTTCAGGAACCAATATGATCAGGTCATATATCCTCTAATTGATGTTTCTCTCTTTTCCTTCTGATCTTTAATTAGAGGATATATGACCTGCTCATATCGGTTCCTGAAGAAGCCAATTCGTTATTTGGCGAAACGCATCAAACACTATGATTGCGTGTATGATATGACTAGTCTTAGTATCATCTGTTCATGTTTGGTTATGATCTCATAACGCTGTAATATGTTTTTGTATTTAAATATTTTTATGATCAATAAATTTGTATCTTTTTAAGACTTCTGTATTGCTCATCCATTGCTTTACCAGTCCAATAAAGTCCTTTTACTATGGGGATTCATGCAGAGTTTTATCCCACAACCTGGTGAATAACAAACCCCTTGTTTGTTCTAATATATTGCATATTAATATTTACATTATATGTAATATATTATAAGTAGAAACTACAAATTGTAAATAACAAAAATAATTGAAATATAATGTAAATTTGAATTTAACGTAATGGCATAGGTAGGTAATGTAAATAATAATAATTGAAATATAATGTGAACAATCTAATGTAAATAATTGAAATATGTGAATAATATAATGTAAAAGTAAATGAAAAATGATAACATAGATCACATAAATAACAATTTAATATTAACAACAATAATTTAAAAAATGTATAATATAAATAATGTAAATAATAATAATGAAGATAAAATAAAAAGTTAAATAATATATAGATAATGATAACCCCCGGCTCTCCTCCTGTACAGATGTGGGAGGATCACATTACTAATGAATGGGCGATATTATTTTTCATCTCCTCCATCAGCCACAAAGGATCGGACTTCGCTGACTGTGAGCGGCTGGAGGCGTATTAATAATTCAGATCTATAGCTTCCATTCCCCGCTGTTTGGTGAGAGGTATATATGTGTGTACATAGCTATTATAAACACTGGACTCTACCCAATAAACCTAAACCCCCCCCCCCCACCCAGATCAACCGCTGACTGCGAGAAAAATGCTGCCAGATAAAAGATCTGATATCCGATCCGCAATGTTCTGACCCCAAAATGAAATATAAACTATATTCAATAAAGTATCACTAGATATATTGTTCCATGTTAAATGCAGAAAACTCAGCAATGTGCCAGCATTCCCCTTCCAGGTATTTTTTACCTCTCTGAGATCCCCCCCCCCCCCCCCGACAATGCCTTCATCTGATCTTCTCTACAGAAGGACGGCACCATCTTTGTTCAGGCATCACCCAGAGTAACCAACTACTTCCTGGACTGAGATGACGCAGTCATGTAAATCCCAGGGCATGTGCAGCTCTTGATTCTGTTCACAAGTTACAATGTACAGTCTGATCACTGGGGGAGGGGAGACTAAGGAAATACTTCATCCTGCCTTCAACAAAGTTACAATGTACAGTCTGATCACTGGGGGAGTGGAGACTGTAGAAGGAGGAGGAGGAAGCATTTCCTCAAAGCTATAATGTGCAGTCTGATTACTGGGGGAGGGGAGACTGAGGAAAGGCTTCCTCCTCCTCACAATGTACAGTCTGATCACTGGGGGGGGGGGGGGGGGGAGAGACTGTACATTGTAACTTTGTAGAAGGAGGAGGAAGCATTTCCTCAGTCTCCCCTCCCCCAGTGATCAGATTGTACATTGTGAGGAGGAGGAAGCCTTTCCTCAAAGTTACAATGTACAGTCTTATCACTGGGGAAGGGAGACTGAGGAAATGCTTCCTCCTCCTTCCACAAAGTTACAATGTACAGTCTGATCACTGGGGGAGGGGAGACTGAGGAAATGCTTCCTCCTCCTTCTACAAAGTTACAATGTACAGTCTGATCACTGGGGGAGGGGAGACTTAGGAAATGCTTCCTCCTCCATCTACAAAGTTACAATGTGCAGTCTGATCACTGGGGGAGGGGAGACTAAGGAAATGCCTCCTTCTACAAAGTTGTAATGTACAGGCTTATTACTGGGGGAGGAGAGACTGAGGAAATGTTTCCTTCTCCATCTACAAAGTTACAATGTGCAGTCTGATCAGTCTTAGGGGAGACTGAGGAAATGCTTTCTCCTGCCTGCAGCTGACTGATCTCATCCCAGCCTAGACAATGCACTGACTGGAGCTCAGGGACGTCTTTCTAATGATAAAAGGAGGATCTTTTCTGTATAATGATCCTATTGGTTTATATTGGGAGGGGTCAGGAAAGGATTCATTCAGATCAGTAATGTTATTGGTGGTTCAGAAATCCCCCAGTTAAAGGAATGTAAAGTATATAAAAACCCAAAGTCTAAGTTCTCATTCCCAGATTTATTAGGTTAAAAGTGATACAAATTTCATGATTGATCCCAGTGCCGGCACTTCCTGTTGGAACGGTGACAACGCTCTGTCAGACGTGCTCCTGCGTTGTCACCCTTTCACATAGGCTTTCAGCAGAGACTTACAAGTGGTGGTGGTTGGCATTTTGTCACTCCCAGTGAAGTATGGGCTTGCTGACCTGCCCCGGTTGCACCACAAGTCTCAGCGGGCCCGGAGATTACTCTGAACAAGAAGACACCTGCACAGCGTTAATTGCTCTGACGTTTTATTATTCCATACAAGCTTATATGCTAAAATGTCCTCATAGGAAAACACTGAGAAATTGAATATAATTACACACATTACGCAGACACGGCCCACTGTTGTCACCATCAGGAAACACCGCCCTGAGAAACGCCACCATTGCTGGAGTTGCATGGAGAAAGGAAGTGACTACAAAGAGGCGGCAGGAGATGAGCAGCACTGAGATGCAACAATCAATGATAAAAAGTTGAAAATAATATTTAAAGCGCAGTTCCTCCCAAAAGTGGAACTTCTGCTCATTTGCTTCCTTCCCACATTTGGCACCTTTCGGGGGGAGGGGGGGATGGGTACTTGGTTTCTACAGGTACCCTTCCCCACTTCCGGGAGGCAGTGCCGCCTCTCGGAAGTTTGGCCCGCCTCCTCCTTCCTCAGCCGCCGAGCCAACCCGACTGCGCAGCGTGCTTCGCGCATGCGCAGTAGGGACCCGCCTGTGAAGCCGCAAGGCTTCCCTTATCGGCAATGGTGACGGCAGCACCCGACAGCCGATGGAAACATCTGCAGTGCCGACACCGCTGGATTCCAGGACAGGTAAGTGTCCTAATATTTAATTTTTCATATAAATTTTGAATTAATATTTAATTTTTGGAGGGGGGGGGCGGAACTCCGCTTTAAAAAAAAAAAAAATGACAGTTGTGTATGATATGCAAACTAAATGATACAAATCAGTGTAGTCGGAGTCAATGTAGCGCAGAATTGTGATATTTAGGGAGATACTCAATGAGACATTGTCAGCTAATTTCCTATCACTTGATTGTTTTCATCCTTTGAGGATAAATTAGGAGGTTTGGGGGGGGGGGGGGGGGGTTAAGATCCGGCGTGTAATGATGTTTGATGTGTGTGGTTATCTCCCTGTCAATCTCCTGATTTGCGGGGGTGGGGGGTTTCCTGCACCGGAATATTATTAGGAACATAGTGGAGGAAGCAATGAGATCAGGAAACTAATGTGGGGGGGGGGGGGGTAATTCTTGCAAAACACAAAAGCCTATATGTATGATGGGCCCGCCGCCCTCTCCCTATTCCCACAGACATCACAAGGTTTGGATATATCGTGTCACGAGGGGGGGGGGGGGGGCTGGAATGAAGTCACACGACCAAATCCTTCCACATAGGCAGCCCCAGTCCAGGAATAATGAGCGCTGGGGATGCGGTTATTGGATTGCAGCGTGCAGACACTGAGATCAGCATTTTTATTTTGGCCGCTTCACCTTAAAAGAACCTTTTTTTTAGGAAAATAAGAGATACGTGTCCTGTGCAGGATCTGGCTTAAGGGCTCTTTCAAACAGGCGGACCGTTCAGATCCACCTGTCTGTTTTTTTTGGCAGATCTGAACGGTCCCCCCATGCATCTCTATGGGGGATCGGATGTCAGCGGAGACATGTCTGCTGACATCCGATCCGTCAAATCTGGACGGATGGAAACCCTATTTTCCATCCTTCCATCGGATCAGATGAGAATGGACCGATGGTCCGTTCCCATCCAATTTCCCCCATAGAGATGCATGGGGAACTGACAGCTGTGTCTCCACACACAGCGCGGAGACACAGCTGTCATCCTCCAGCTCAGTGGGGGATCGGCCGATCGATCCCCCGCTGAGAAAAACGGACTCCATCCGACGGACGGAGTGTGTGAAAGGGGCCTTAGATGTGAGCAGGGCTGGCCCAAGAAATGTTGCTGCCTGGGTCCAAGCATTAAATGCCCCCCCCAAAAAAAAAAAAAATCACGCCCACTACTGTCCAATCACAAAGAAATGATCAATCTATAGTTTTAATGGTCCCTTTATTTTAACAGAGAGAGAATAACAAAAAGAATCTCTAAAAATTCATTTCAAAGTAGTTCTATTGGTTTGCATTTTAATAAGTATTTGACCCCTTCGCAAAACATGACTTAGTACTTGGTGGAGAAACCCTTCTTGGCAATCGGAGG
>NC_138778.1:17197242-17212242 GCF_965119305.1 Pelophylax lessonae | reverse complement strand
GTACCATGGACCATAATAATCTTGTACAGCTTGGCATGCAGAGGTATATGTATAATAACTGGAGGAGTTGTATTGTTTTTTCCGGGTGCGTCACCTTTTGCAAGTTTTTTTTTTTTTTTTTTTTTTTTCTGGCTCTCCTCCGATGCTCCGGCCTCCCTCGCCATCGTTCAGTCTCTCGGTCGGCTGAGCCGGGGGAATTCTGGCCGGGGACCACGAATATTTTTGATTAGATTTTGCTCTCTGCGAGGGCTTAGCTTGGGGATTGTGTCTGTAATCCGGATGGGTCGGGGGATGTGCGGGGGGGAAATGACAGGTCAGCAGCACGGCGAGGGGCACAGGCGGCTGTCACACGCCCACATCTACCAATCACTGCTGGCTGCTGGTTCTGCGGATGGAAGATTCCCGGCTGGTGGTTGCTAAATAGGAAAATGTCACCGGCTTCCAACGTGATCAACCCAAAACCTCATAGACGCTTCAACGTGTGATGTCAAAAGTTGTGTGATTAAAAATAAAAAATACCCGCCATTGACAGTCCTTTTTTAAAGTTGGGTGACGATGCTGTGCCCTTTACTCTCATTGTGCTCCGGCGTTGTCACGCTCGATGACATACAGTGGGGAAAATAAATATTTGACGCACTGCAGATTTTGTATGTTTGCCCACTTACAAAATTAAAAAATGAAGGGTCTATAATTTTATTACAATTTTTTTTTTTACAAATGTTTTAGATATTCAATGTATCGGATATAAATTAAGTTGCAGTTCAGTGAGTAAAATAAGGGTCCATTCACACTAGCGTGACTTGTCAGGCGACTTGGTCGCCTGACAAGTCGCGGTCGGTCGCTCGCCATTGAATAGTACAGGACCCGTTCTAATAGGAGCGACACATGTCGCTCCGACTTAGAAAAAGGGTCCTGTACTACTTTGGGGAGACCTGGAGGCGACTTGCATTGACTTCAATTATATGAAGTCCGTGCGAGTCGCGCCGACTTCACAGGTCGCCCCACAAAGTCGTGTCGCGGCAGTCTGAATGGGCGCTAAGTATTTGATCCCCAAGCAAAACATGACTTATTGGTGGAGAAACCCTTGTTAGTAAACACAGAGGTAAGCCTTTTCTTGTAGTTGGTGACCAGGTTTGCACACATCTCAGGAGGGATTTTGGTCCACTCTTCTTTACAGATCTTCTCTAAACCCTTAAGGTTGCTTGGCAACTCCAAGTTTCAGCTCCCTCCATAAATGTTATATAGGATTAAGATCTGGAGATGGGCTAGGCCACTCAATGACCCTGAAGTACTTCTTCTTGAGCCACTTTTTTGTTGCCTTGGCGGTATGTTTTGGATCATTGTCATTCTGGAAGACCCATCCACGACCCAACTTCAGTGTTCTGGCTGAAGCAAGAAGGTTCTCATCCAAGATTTTACAATACCCGTCTATTGGCCCCTCAAAAGTCGGCCTGTACCTTTAGCAGAGAAACAGCCCCAAAGCATCATGTTTCCACCTCCGTGCTTGACTGTAAGGATGGTGTTCTTAGGGTCATAGTCAGCATTTTTTTCTTCCTCCAAACACGGCGAGTCGAGTTAATGCCAAAGAGCTAAATTTTGATCTCATCTGACCACAGCACTTTCTCCCAATCCTTCTCTGAATCATTTAGATGTTCATTTGCAAATTTTAGATGGGCCTGTACATGTGTCTCCTCGAGGAGGGGGACCTTGGGGGCACTGCAGGATTTCAATACATGGTGGCGTATTGTGTTACCAATGGTTTGTTTGGTGGCTGTGGTCTCAACTGCTTTGAGATCATTCACAAACTCCTCCCGTATAATTCAGGGCTGATCCCTCACTTTTCTCATGATCATCCTTACCCCATGAGCTGAAATCTTGCTTGGAGCCCCAGACTGAGGTCAATTTAATGGCTTTTTTTTGTATTTCTTCCATTTGCGAAGAATCACTCTAACAGTTGTCTTCTCACCAAGCTCCTTACTGATTTGTCTTGTAGCCCATTCCAGCCTTGTGCAGGTCTACAACGTCCTTTGACAGCTCTCTTGTCTTACCTATGATCAGGGGCGTAACTACAGGGGTTGCAGGGGTTGCAATCGCTACCGGGCCCCATGCTCCAGGGGGCCCGGTAGCAAAACAGTGGGTGAACCTCTAGGATCTCAAAGGTCACACTTGCGACCGGGCCCTGGCATTTCTGTGGGGAGGCCCCAAGATTGCAGGAAGGGGGCCCACTGCAGAACTTGTGAAAGGATCCTGATGCGGGACCATAATAAAAGGCCATGCAATGAGAGTAAAGAGCCCCAGGATTAGTGGGAAGAGCCCCGGGCTTGAAGGGAAGGGCCCCGGCCAGGGGTCTGGGGGGCCCTTCATGGTTTCTTGCATCGGGGCCCTGAAGGTTCTAGTTACGCCTCTGCCTATGATGGTGAGGTTTGAATGGAAGAAAGAGATTCTGTGGATGGGTGTCTTTTATACACATAACAAGTTGTCGTTAGGAGCACCTTAAATTGACAGGACTAATCTGTCTACCACATACCAGATACTGTAGCCAGTCTGTGGGAGCCAGAATTATTGTTATTTGGTAGGGGATCGAATACTTATTCTACTCACTGAACTGCAACTGAATTTATAACATTCGTATCATGTGTTTTTTTCTGGAATTATGGTTGATATTCTGTCTCTATCATTGAAAATACACCTATGATAAAAAAAATTATAGACCCTTCATTTCTTTGTAAGTGGGCAAACTTACAAAATCTGCAGAGGATCAAATAATTATGTTCACTTCTCATGGGCGTCTGCAGAACTTTTTCAGGGGTGGGGGCATAATTTTAAAGTCACCCATGCTCCGCCCCTTTTCACCCCTATAGATCCCCCCTTTTAGAGCCGGCCATGCTAGGGTCCCCCATAGATCCCCTTTAGGACAGGCTCCCTAGAGATCGCCCTTTTGAGCAGGCAAAGGTCCCCATAGATCCCTCTGTAGTCTTACCTTTACACGTATATTCCCTGTGCTACTAGGTTTTCATGCACCACCAGATACTCCAGGCACTTCCAGCAAACAATATATATTATATATATATATATATATATATATATATATATATATATATATATATATATATATATATATATATATATATATATATATATATATATATATATATATATATATATATATATATATATATATATATATCCAATATGACCCTCTATAGAGCAGGCCAGGATCCCCTTTAGGGCAGGCCAGGGTCTCAAAAGATCCCCCTTTAGAACAGACCAGGGTCCCCCATAGATCCCCTTTAGAACAGACCAGGGTCCCCCATAGATCCCCCTTTAGAACAGACCAGGGTCCCCCATAGATCTCCCTTTAGAACAGACCAGGGTCCCCCATAGATCCCCCTTTAGAACAGACCAGGGTCCCCCATAGATCCCCCTTTAGAGCAGGGTCCCTCATAAATCCCCTTTAGAGCAGGGTCCTCTATAGATTCCCCTCTTAGAGCAGGCCAGGAAATTTACAGGGGGGGGGGGCACTTGCCCCCCCCCCCCCCCCTTGTGGACACCCAAGTCGCCACTGTAGGTCTCCAGACCACCAGCAAGCCTGTTTCCCAGCGCAAATCTCTTTATTCTCATCTGATCACATATGTCCCCTCTGTGGAGATTTCTCATAATTTCCTGTCCCAGTGACACAACAGGATTTAAAAGGAAAATGCTGCAAACTGAGGGCATATTTGTCACCGGAACGTGTCCCTATTGAGACATTTCCTCCCCTCTTCCTGTTGCTGTGACACCTTTTTAGGCTTTCCTATTGCTGGGTGTCCAGGGGATAAGGATAGACTGGGAGAGAGGGAGAATCAAGCCTTTCCCAACTCCATGGAAATGTAATATTTGGCTATAGATAAAATGTATTATCATTTTAATATTACATTAAGGATACATTTTATTAAAAAATTAAAATACTAAAATCCTTCATTCCGGATTGATGTCATAGAGCCGTGTCCCCCTCCCCCCCCGACTCCCAGGAATGTGAATATTAGAGCGCAGCCCCCCTCCCCCGGGAGTCATTTTCCCATCTTCTAATTTTACACAATAGCTGTGACTTAGCATCCCACAAAGCCGGCGCTCTCACATTTATATTATCTGCCATATCCTCACCTGTCTGCCTCGTGACTGCAAATGCTGAAATGTCTTTCTGGGGCTGCAATGCCGAAACAGAGGGAAGGATAAGAGACACGGACCACCGCGATCAGGCACTTCCTGCTACAGGATGACAACACTCTGTCCCTATTTCCAAGTTGGTCTCCTGGGTTGTCACTGTCACATAGGCTTCCAATCGACACTACAAGTAGACATTTGTAAATCTGCAGCCTTTATTAAATTAATTGCTGTTGATCCTGCCAGAGTGACAATACTCTGTCCCTATTTCCCAGCTGGTCTCCTGGGTTGTCACCATCAACACAGGCTTCTGATGGAGACGACAATTGGACCTTTGTAAAAATGATCCTGCCAATGAAGGTCTTGTTCAGGCACTTCCTGTTTTAGGGTGACAACGCTCTGTCATTGTTTCCCAATTGAACTCCTTGGTTGTCGCTGTCACACAGGCTTCCAATGGACACTACAAGTAGACATTTGTAAATCTGCAGAGACAAGTGGACATATGCATGTCTGTAGCTTTTATTAAATAAATCCCTGTTGAGTCTGACAAAAAGATCCTTGTTGAGGCACTTCCTGTTACAAGGGTGACAACGCTCTGTGCCTTTCTCCCAGCTGGTCTCCTGGGTTGTCACCATCACACAGGCCTCTGATGCGCTCACATGTATATTATCTGCAATATCCTCATCTGATTGCCATGTGACTGCAAATGCTGAAATGTCTTTCTGGGGCTGCAATACTGGAAAAGAGGGAAGGATACAGGAGACACGGGTCACCGTAGTCAGGCACTTCCTACTACAGCTACAGATTTACAAATGTCTACTTGTAATCTCCATCAGAAGCCTGTGTGACGGTGACAACCCAGGAGCTCAATTAGGAGACAGGGACAGAGCGTTGTCACCCTATAACAGGAAGTGTCTGAACAAGACTTTCAGGACTGGATCATCAGGGATTTCATTAAAGCGGAGTTCCACCCAAAATTGGAACTTCCGCTTTAAGGCCTCCTGACCCCCTGACGTGCCACATTTGGAATGTCATTTTTTTTGGAGGGTGGAGCGGGTACCTAGATTGAACAGGACAAAACTGAAGAAAAAGGGGGACCAAAAAAGGTGTGTGGAAACCAGCCGGCCCCTAGCTTGATATAACAATGTAGGTTAAAAACAGGGGTTTGGTTAACACACATTTTCAAACACATGTGTAGGCTGCAAGGCCTCTCCACGGCACCCTGTGTATCTTGCAGTCCTAACACTACTCAACCTGAGTGTCTCCACAACGGAAGCACATGAATGCTGATGGATGGGAAACGGGTGGGCTTGGAGATGGCCCAATCCTCCCCCAACCTGCTCCCATCCATGACTGGTATTAAAAAAACGAATGGCTGTGTAATAGCCATGGGCTGCAAACTAAAAAATGACCAGCTGGTAAGCGCATACCTCCATCCCTTTAGTATAGGTAGTAAAGACCTTGGGACTTTAAATGAGACACCAGCCTGTAAAGCACAGCGTCTCCATCCCTGATAACATATAACATATGGGCAGTATTGGGACTTTAAATGAGACACCAGCAGGTATTGCTCTGCGTCTCCATCCCTGTATATGACAAAACTGAAGAACCAGTCATGGATGGGAGCAGGTTGGGGGAGGATTGGGCCATCTCCAAGCCCACCTGTTTCCCTATCCATCCATCAGCATCCATGTGCTTCCATCGTGGAGACACTCAGGTTGAGTAGTGTTAGGACTGCAGGATACACAGGGTGTCGTGGAGAGGCCTTGCAGCTTACACATGTGTTTGCAAATGTGTGTTAACCAAACCCCTGTTTTTAACCTACATTGTTAGACTGGTTTACAGTAATCCCCATCTCCATCGCGGTTCAGTTTTTGTGGTCCCGGTAATTCGCTTTTTTTTTTGTAATGTTATTTTACTATATAAATCATTAAAAATGAAATATTTTTGTGTTTTCCATAGCTCTTGCTATGTCTCTTAGTATCTTTTATGTGTTTTAAATGAGTTTCTATTGTTTTAAAAGTGTGTTTAAAGACCTTAAAATGCTTTTACACGTACAGTGACAGTAAAATAAACATGCCTACAATGCATTTTAATAGGGTTTTTCTATTTCGCGGAATTTCACTTTTCGCGGCTGGGTCCGGAACGTAACCCCCGCAATGGAGGGGGGTTTACTGTATTTGGTTTGTTAGCAGACTGGTGGGTGAGTATATCAAGCTAAGGGGTCGGCTGGCTTCCACACACCTTTTTTAGTCCCCCTTTTTCATCAGTTTTGTCATATACAGGGATGGAGACGCAGAGCAATACCTGCTGGTGTCTCATTTAAAGTCCCAAAACTGCCCATTTTTTATATCCTAGATTTAACAGGTACCTGCTCGAACTTCCGCTCGAGCCACCTAGGTGAATACTTTACAAATGCACTGTATATTGTACATTCACACCAGTCCCTGCCCTCATGCTTACAATCTAAGGTCCCTGACATTCATACATACACATACTAGTGCCAATTTAGTCCAGAAACCATTATCCTACCAGCATGTCTTTCGAATGTAGGAGAAAATCGGAGTACCCAGAGGAAACCCACGCAGGCATAGGGAGAACATGCAGACTCCAAGCAGGGAGTGTCATGGTTAGGATTCGAACTGGCGACCCCTAGTGCTACCAGGCGGAAATGCTAACCACTGTGTGTGTGTGTTCAGCCTGTCCTATGATCTAGACATCCCTGAGACCTCTGTGCAGGCTACACTGGCTGTAACATAACAAGATGTGGAAAAAGTGAAGCACTGTGAATACTTTCTGGATGCACTGTATGTTGTGGTTTACCGGGATTATGGCTGAAGCGATCATCCAAAACTCCAGTATCTGCGGCTGGTTTTCTTATGAGCCGCTGAAACGCTTTCAGAAGTGGCAGGAGGGGACATTTTCTGCCGTCACTTGCTGGTGTTTCTCGGGCTTACCGTTTCTGCTGGTTTGCCCGATAAATGATTCGGCGGTGGCGCCGGCTGCTTCCATAGGCGATCAAAGAGTTGATACTCTTCGATCGCCTCTATGGCCTTGGGAGGCCGGAGTGCTGTTATGACATCCCCTTCCGAGCCAGGCTAACAGTCAGTAAACAAGGTTTTTTTTTTTTTTTTTTTTTTTTTTTTTTTTTAAAAAAGCAAAAGATTAAAAAAAAATTTATATATAATTATAATTTTTTTTTTTTTTTTAAGGTAAAGGAAGTATTTTGACCCCAGGTCTCTCCCTAAAGAGGACCTGTCATCCTTATTTATATTACAAGCGATGTTTACATTGTAATAGGAATAAAAGCGACCCAAAAATAAAAAAATAAAATAAATATTAGGGGACAGTATAAAAAAAAAAAAGTAAAATAAATGAGCGAAAAAAAAAATGTAAAGTGCCCCCATCCCTCTATGCCCGCACGCAGAAGTGAATGCATACATAAACGATATTCGCACCACACGTGAGGTATCACTGTGAGCGTGGGGGGAGCAATAATTCTAGCAATAGACTTCCTATGCAACTCTAATCCTGTAAAGGTGTTTAAGGAGTCGCCTATGGAGATATTTTTTTTAAGTACCGTAGTTTGTCACCATTCCACAAGCGCACGCAGTTTTAAAGCGTGACAAGTTGGGTCTCTGTTTACCTGCCGTAACATCATCCTTCATATTTTACAAAAGAATTGGAGTAAATATTGTTTTTTTTTTTTTTTATATTTAGTAAAGTGTATTTTTAACTACGCAAAAAAAAAAAAAAAAAAAAAAAAATGATTGCCATTTTATTCCCTAGGGTCTCTGCAGGAAAAAAAATGTTTGGGTGTTAGTAGTTATTGTCTAGTAAAAAATACTGATTTAAACTTTCAAACAAAAAGTGCCAGAAAAAGCCTGGTCTGCAAGTGGTTAATAAAAACATGTCTATGACACACAGTACTTTGGCAAACTAAATACGGTCTGCTATAAATGATGATGTCATAACGGCTCCCGCTGTCCGCCAGCTCATGTCCGCAGTCCCTGCTCTGTCTTAATATTGGAGTCTTCAGCCCTTTGTAATACAGAGATAACGCACGATGCTATTTTAAGTCTTGGCTGCGAAAAAAATGAAAAAAAAGCGCGGTGGTGAGATCGTTATATAACCAGATCTCTCTGACAGCCCAATTCTCTGCTCGGCGCTGAACTTCCACCCTGCTCCTCACTCCCGCTGATCCCCGCCTCTCATCATTAAGTGACATCAATCATCATCTGGGATCGCTCTTCTCAGCAGCGAGCGGCTTTTGTAATCAAACAGGATATCAATATCTCACCGGCGGGGTAAAAACTCATGGAGAACACAAAAAATTATCAACGATGCGTCAATAAGGCCGCATGGCGCTGCGCTCCCGCTGATCCCTCTGTGCTGCATAGAGGAACATATCTGGTTACAGAGTTTTTTTGTATTTCATTTTCTGTTTTTTCAGGGGGGTTTTTTCCCTATCTTTGATTTTTTTTTTCTCTCTCTCTCTTTTAAACAGTAAATCTAAAACGCTAAGGCTGCATTTACACTCCTGAGTCGCGGTAATGAGCCCAAAATCCAGTACTTTTCTAACATGCACAAACGCGCAGCCCTTTTGCAGATGTGTAGCCATGCCATTCTTAAGGACACTCCCCACACATCTGCTAAGGCAGGCATTTTGGTGCAACTTTGCAAAAAGGGTCAGGGACTTCTTTTGTGTGTTTTTATCTCGTGTAGGATGTCCCATGAAAATTACTTCCTACATGGTGTGAATGGGGCCTAAGGCATACCTTCTCCTCTTCCTCTTCCTGAAATGCTTCCTCCTGCTCTTCCTCTTCCAGAAATGCTTCCTCCTGCTCTTCCTCTTCCAGAAATGCTTTCTCCTGCTCTTCCTCTTCCAGAAATGCTTCCTCCTGCTCTTCCTCTTCCAGAAATGCTTCCTCCTGCTCTTTCTCTTCCAGAAATGCTTCCTCCTGCTCTTTCTCTTCCAGAAATGCTTCCTCCTGCTCTTTCTCTTCCAGAAATGCTTCCTCCTCATCCTCTTCCTGAAATGCTTCATCTTCCTGAAATGCTTCCTCCTGCTCTTTCTCTTCCAGAAATGCTTCCTCCTGCTCTTTCTCTTCCAGAAATGCTTCCTCTTCCAGAAATGCTTCCTCCTGCTCTTTCTCTTCCAGAAATGCTTCCTCCTGCTCTTTCTCTTCCAGAAATGCTTCCTCCTCATCCTCTTCCTGAAATGCTTCCTCTTCCTGAAATGCTTCCTCTTACTGAAATTCTTCCTCCTCCTCTTACTGAAATGCTTCCTCCTCCTCTTTCTAAAATGCTTTCTCCCGCTCCTTCTCATCCTGAAATGCTTCCTCTCGCTCTTTCTCTTCCTGAAATACTTCCTCCTGCTCTTTCTCTTTCGGAAATACTTCCTCCTGCTCTTTCTCTTTCCGAAATACTTCCTCCTGCTCTTTCTCTTTCCGAAATACTTCCTCCTGCTCCTCCTCCTCCTGAAATGCTTCCTCCTGCTCTTTCTCTTCCTGAAATGCTTCCTCCTCCTCCTGAAATGCTTCCTCCTCCTCCTGAAATGCTTCCTCCTCCTCCTGAAATGCTTCCTCTTAAATTCTTCCTCCTCCTCTTCCTGAAATGCTTCCTCTTACTGAAATGCTTCCTCCTGCTCTTTATCTTCCTGAAATGCTTTCTCCTGCTCTTTCTCTTCCTGAAATGCTTCCTCCTCTTCCTGAAATGCTTCCTCCACCTTTTACAAAGGTACAATCTACAGTCTGGTCACTGATCAGGCTATGTTCACATCTCTGTGGGTGTGGAATACATGAGAAATCGCACGCCTTCCCAACCTGCAGAGAAATGCGCTGCACTTTTGCAAACATGCTGGGGTATCATTCTTGGCACCCCCATGCGTTGGCAGCTGCAGCGAGATTTTACAAATAGGTCGGGGACTTCTTTCTCAATTTTCCCCTTTGAAATGAATAGGCCGTCTCCCCACAGAGACGGGCACACGGAAACGCACTCACACATGTCTGCTTGGAGCCCATCAGGCAGGTGTAGGAAACCCATTATGATATTTTTCCCTCATTTACTGACCAACTGAAATCTCTTTTCATGGACGGCCCCTTTCTGTGGCCCCATGGACATAATTTCCTCCAGTATCCGTCATATCCCATCATTTGGCCCCTTTTAATCTGAAATCCTTTTCTGGACGTTGTGAAAGGCTCCATATGTGGTGGCTGGCCGGGCGCCCCCTCCCCCGCAGCATGGCATTGATGTGGATGAGTAGCTTAGGGCGACTCTGGAGGTAAGTCTTCTACTCCAGATCTGTCGGAGGAGGTTAGTGAAGCTACATCGCCCCTGAATTCCTGATATCTGCTAATTACACCAACTGTGGACCTTCTACAGAGCCCCTTCTATGTACTATGTAGCCCCCCCCCCCCCCCGGTACTAGGAGATAGATGGCATATGTAACAATTAAGCGGATGCTCTCTGGATGGATTTGGGCTTCTTGGAGCCTCCCTCCCTTCTCTGTCTTCCTTTTTTTTTTTTATGAGTCTGTATTCATTATAAACGGTCAGAAATAGTGGATACTGATTGGTGGACAGCTGCTGCCTGCCACCTTGCAGAGCTCCCCTCTTATTTAGATCTGGTCTGTCTCCTATGCAGCCTATTCATAGAACATTCCTCAGCACAGGGTTGGTGGAAGCCCCTCATAAATGGGTACAGCAGGTTTACAGACCCAGGAATTCAGCACAGGGATGGTGTTAACTCCTCATAATGGGTACAGCAGGTTTACAGCCCCAGGAATTCAGCACAGGGATGGTGGGAACTCCTCATAATGGGCACAGCAGGTGTACAGACCAAGGAACTTGGCACAGGGATAGTGAGAACCCCTTATAATGGGCACGGCAGGTGTACAGACCCTGGAATTCAGCACGGGGATGGTGGGAACTCCTCATAATGGGCACAGCAGGTGTACAGACCAAGGAACTTGGCACAGGGATGGTGGGAATCATCATAAAGGGTACAGCAGGTGTAAAGACATGGGAACGTGGCACAGGGATGGTGGGAACCCCTCATAAAGGGTACAGCAGGTTCAAAGACATGGGAACTCAGCACAGGGATGGTGAGAACCCCCCATAATGGGCATAGTAGGTGTACAGTCCTGTGAACTTAGCAAAGGGTGTGTGGGAACCCCCTCATAATGGGTACAGCAAGTAAACAGACTCAGAAAGTCGGCACAGGGATGGTGGGAATCCCTCCTAATGGGCACAGCAGGTGTACAGGCTCTAAGTAATTTTCTACCAACAAATTATTATTTACCTTATGTAAAAAGTCAAAGTAATTGCCTGGGATGCGAAGCGTTTAATAAATAATATCAAATGTTTTTCTCATTGGCCCTGATGAAGGGGGTGCGGATGCCTGCATTGTGTTGGCTCTACTGGAACCTCCAGTAAACATTAGACCTCTGTGAAGATTTCTGGGGTATATAGTACATTGGTTTGGGCGCTAGTGCTGTCGCTCCTGATGGAGTGGAGTCCTCCACATTCCTTTTGTTTCAAAGCACCTGGCAGGGGCTCTCTACTGTCCCAAACTGTTGAAAGTAAACCAAACAAAAAAGGTATGACCCTGTAGGTCGCCCCCTACAGACCAGATTAAGATTCAAATAAAGCTTGCAGGTAAAGTCATTTTACAGGGCAGAGCAGGGATGAATGAAACAAAAAGCAAGATAAACAGATGCCTTTTTTTTTCTGCTTTTCAGTGCCGCGGTGGGCATCGGTTTTTATGGGAACAGCGAGACCAACGATGGCATCTACCAGCTGACCTACTCCCTGGATAACGCCAATCACACCTTGGCTGGGGTGGACAATCTGGTAAGTGGCCTTTGCAGCGGCGTTGTCGCTGAACAGATGTACCTACGCTATTGGCCCTGGTGGGGAACAATTTGCTGTGACACATTGTAACGTTCCAGCGGGCTGCTTTGTGTGATGGATAGAAGTGACAGGAGCAGCTGTTTAAACCTGTGCAAAGCGGGCCGCGCGGGCATCTCCACCAATTTGCTGCTGTGAAATTCCTCTGGACTGTGACTAAGCTGGGAAGGGAAGCTCGGCGGCTCTGTTGGGAAAGGGCTGTTCCGTCTATTCAGAGCCATCTGTCTCCGAGAGAAGCCGCCGAAGGAAATATGGCAACTGGCTGGAAGACGTGCCAGACCCTAAAACAGACCCGGGACAGCTGCCGGCAACAAAGTATCATTGAGGAGCACTGAAGGCAGCTAGGGGCCAGCCAGAAAATGAGGGGCCCAACAGAAAGCTTAAGGAAATGGACACTTTGGGTCATATTTATAAAGCAGCGAATCCGGCATTCTGAAGGTAAATCTTCGTGGTCCATGTCTTTTAAAGGACCGTGATTGAGTCAGCGCCAGAGAATGTTTGGTGAAAGTCACATTCACTGTTTTATAAATTTGTCCCTCGGTGACCAAGCTCATAGGCGCCCATATTGGCCAATAGTCATGGCTTCAGTACTATTACCATTACCCCCCCCCCCCCATATCCTCTTCAGAGATAATGAAAGGGGTGTGTCTGGGGGCATTATCAGAGGTAAGGGAGAAAATAAAGGGGATATGAGATTAGTTGTTTTAGGTGATTATATAGCTGTTCCTATCAGCCCTTTCTCTTTGTCACACTTTCTCCTCTCCCTCTAACCTCCAATCTATTATATATTCCCTTCTCTTCTCCTTCTCAGTTCTTATTCTACTCTCCTCTTCTCCGTTCTTCTTCTCCCCCTCTGTTCTTTTTTTTTCTCTCTCCTTCTCCATTGTCCTTGTTCATCTCCGTTCCTCTGCTTCACTTTCTCTGTTATCCTTTTCATCCCCTTTCTCATTTTCGATTTCCTTCTTCTACTCCTTATCCATACTTCATCTTTCTCCTTCTCTGTTCTTCTCCTTCTCCTCCACCTTCTTCTTCTCCTTCTCCATTCCTGTCCTCATCCGTTCTTCTCCTTCATCTTCTCCATTCTTCTTCTCTTTCTCCATCTTTTCCTTCTCCTTCCCCTCCTCCTTCTTCTCCTTCTTGGATCTTCTCCCTCGCTTTCTAATCTTCCCCCTCCTCCTCAGCCGCCTTCTCCGCTCTCCTCCTCAGCCGCATTCTCCTCTCTTCTCCGCCCGCCACCCTTCCCTTTCTTCTGCCCGCCACCCTTCCCTTTCTTCTGCCCGCCGCCCTTCCCTTTCTTCTGCCCGCCGCCCTTCCCTTTCTTCTGCCCGCCGCCCTTCCCTTTCTTCTGCCCGCCGCCCTTTCCTTTCTTCTGCCTGCCGCCCTTCCCTCTCTTCCGCCCGCCGCCCTTCCCTCTCGTCCGCCTCCTCCTCTCTCCTCTCGTCCGCCTCCTCCTCTCTCTCCTCTCGTCCGCCTCCTCCTCTCTCTCCTCTCGTCCGCCTCCTCCTCTCTCTCCTCTCGTCCGCCTCCTCCTCTCTCTCCTCTCGTCCGCCTCCTCCTCTCTCTCCTCTCGTCCGCCTCCTCCTCTCTCTCCTCTCGTCCGCCTCCTCCTCTCTCTCCTCTCGTCCGCCTCCTCCTCTCTCTCCTCTCGTCCGCCTCCTCCTCTCTCTCCTCTCGTCCGCCTCCTCCTCTCTCTCCTCTCGTCCGCCTCCTCCTCTCTCTCCTCTCGTCCGCCTCCTCCTCTCTCTCCTCTCGTCCGCCTCCTCCTCTCTCTCCTCTCGTCCGCCTCCTCCTCTCTCTCCTCTCGTCCGCCTCCTCCTCTCTCTCCTCTCGTCTGCCTCCTTCTCTCTCCCTCTCGTCCGCCTCCTCCTCTCTCCCTCTCGTCCGCCTCCTCCTCTCGTCCGCCTCGTCCCCTTCCTCCCCTCCTCCTCGTCCCCCTGCTCTTCGTCGTCCTCTCCTCCGTTCTTCATCATCATCTTCTCCACCGTTCTTCATCCTCCTCATCATCTTCCCCCTCCTCCTCCATTCTTCATTCCTCTATCCTCACTCTTCTTTGTTTACAGTTTAGTTCCTAATCTCATATGTACAATATAGATGTTTGGTCATGAGTCATGCTGCATACTTAGTATTGCTGCACAGTCCCTTAGTCCTGGTCTACCATTTTGGGTTTTACTGATTGAAACCAAAACACTTCATGTAGACACTGCCCACTGAAATACAGGCCTGCATTACAGGGGATATGTACAAATCTGTGTAATATAGTAAGGAAATATGGTAATCGATCCCATTCCAGCGTGAAAATCACAACAAACAAATCTATTGGGTAAATCTTACAGTGATGAAAATCCGTTCCAGTGTTTGTTATAGCAGCTGTTCAGTTCTCCTTTGCCCAGCCCTCCTCCTTATATAAGATGAAATCCGAAGGAAAGAGCTGCTCAGCCCCGCTCCCTTTTGATCCAGAATAAATGGCAGCAAAAGGCCGTCATGTCTTATTAAAAGAAAGTGAGAAGTCAGTGGGTTTGTGTCCGTGCGCTCACAGCTCGGCAGGATTCTGCACACAGATAAAGTTACATCAATTTGTTGCTTGAAAAAGTCCATTAAGTTCAGCTGTTCATCCTGGTAATCCTGCAGCAGATGATCCGGGGAAAAGACAGAAAGCCCCATTAGAGGATGCAGAAGATACTTCCAACTCGGTTCCGCAGCAGTCATTCATGTATTTTAGTATTTATAATGGAGAGTCTATTACACATCGCCTTACAGAGTGCAGAGACTTGTTGACATCAGTCCTGCCCACAGGAGCTTACAATCTTTTGTCAATAAGTACAGTTTGAGTGGAATCTATTTAACTGGTTAGTAGGATTTTTGAGGAAACCCACAAACATGTAGGAGGGGGAACATAATACTCTATCCAGTGTCCCTGCTGGTATTTCATTCTTGGACCCAGTGCTGG
>NC_138778.1:17123290-17193290 GCF_965119305.1 Pelophylax lessonae | reverse complement strand
CTTTTGTCTCTATCATGTCACCAGTGGAAATATTGGGGTCACAGGCATAAAAAAAAAAAAAAAAAAGGTTATAACCCTTTACGGGCCACTAAGAATCTTTTGGAGAAATTTCCCTTCACTTCCAGAACAGGAAGTGGGAAGATTCTGCTGTTAAGGTGCAATTGCTGTTAGTGAACCTAAAGAGGAAACCTTAGGTGATCCATTCTGCAAAAAATGTCTGCATGTACATTATACCTACCCAGCCTCACATCCTTCCGCCACCCCACCTGTCTATGCTCCAGTGTCTTCTGGTTTCAGAGTTTAGACGGAAGAGTGACGCCGCGGTATCCCTTGTGCGACGCTGCAGATTCCCATCACAGCTTAACCAGGAAGTGCCGGTTATCGGCTTTCCTCTATTTGCGCTGACAGGGTGTGAGTAGAGGAGATCCGATAATCAGCGCATTGATTATCAGTGCAGCCCCATCAGCGGTGCCCACCTGGGATGCCCATTGGTGCCCACCTGGGATGCCCATTGGTGCCCATCAGTAATGCATGTCATTGTTGCCTATTAATGCCAATCAGTGCCCGTCAGTGAACCTAGGGCCACCTGGGATGCCCATGTATGTCCACCTAAGATGCCCATGTGTGCCCACCTGGGATGCCCATTTGTGCCTACCTGGGATGCACAGCTGTGCCCATCAGTAATGCATGTCAGTGTTGCCTATTAGTGCCCATCAGTGCAGCCTCATCAGTGCCTGTCAGTGAACCTGTGCCCACCTGGGATGCCCATGTGATCCCACCTGGGATGCCCGTCTGTGCCTATCAGTAATGCATGTCAGTGCTGCCTATTAGTGCCAATTAGTGCAGCCTCATCAGTGCCTGTTAGTGAACCTAGGGCCACCTGGGATGCCCATGTGTGCCCACCTAGGATGCCAATGTGTGCCCACCTGGGATGCCCATGTGTGCCCACCTGGGATGCCCATCCGTGCCCATCTGTAATGCATGTCAGTGCTGCCTATTAGTGCCAATCAGTGCAGCCTCATCAGTGTCAGTCAGTGAACTTAGGGCCACCTAGGATGCCCATGTGTGCCCACATAGGATGCCCATGTGTGCCCACCTGAGATGCCCATCAGTAATGCATGTCAGTGCTGCCTATTAGTGCCAATCAGTGCAGCCTCATCAGTGTCAGTCAGTGAACTTAGGGCCACCTAGGATGCCCATGTGTGCCCACCTAGGATGCCCATGTGTGCCCACCTGGGATGCCCATCTGTAATGCATGTCAGTGCTGCCTATTAGTGCCAATCAGTGCAGCCTCATCAGTGCCCGTCAGTGAACCTAGGGCCACCTAGGATGCCCACCCATTGTGGGGTATGAGCGCAGGAGATAGTGTACTGCATGGTGCCAGGACTGGATGTGTTATAATGAAGGGTTTTCCTTCTTCATGTTGCAGATGGCTCTCTTACCTCCTCCTCTTCATCTTTGATCTGGTCGTCTGCCTTGCTACGTGTTTAGGACTGGCAAAGCGATCCCGGTGTCTGCTTGTCACGTAAGTATAGAAGAGATCAAACTCTCAACCCATCATTGAACTGCCTTGAAGCTGAACTCTGGGGCACAGAAACATTCATTTTAATATATTCTTCAATAGCTGAAAAGGATATAAATACTCATTGGGAGCACCAAATGCCTTTACAAACCCAGCTACTACCTTGTAAAAGTAGCAGTGACATCACTGCCCTATTCATAGCCTGTGCAGAAAGCAGAGCTGTGGGAGGGGCCCAGCAGGCTCCACCCACTATAGAAAACTGTAGGAGGGGGCAGAGACAAGACAAATCACCCTGCACAAAGAGAGAGCAAAGCTGTGGGAGGGGCCCAGCTGGCTCCACCCACTAAATAGTGTTTCCCCCCCTCCTGTAGTTTTCTCCACACTATGTAGTGGGTGGAGCCTTCTGGGCCCTTCCCACAGCTTTGCTCTCTCTTTGTGCAGGATGACTGGTCTTGTCTCGGCCCCCTTCTGTAGTTTTCTATGGTGGGTGGAGCCTATTGGGCCCCTCCCACAGCTCTTCTTTTTTTTTCTCCTTGTGTAGGGTGACTGGTCTTGTCTCTGCCCACTCCTGTAGTTTTATTGTAGTGGGTGGAACTTGCTGTTTTTCTTCAGAGACGAGACCAGTCCCCCTGCACAAAGAGAGAGCAGAGGTGTGGGAGGGGCCCAGCAGGCTCCACCCACTACATAGTGTTTGGAGAAAACTACAGGAGGGGGGCAGAGACAAGACCAGTCCCCCTGCACAAAGAGAGAGCAAAGCTGTGGGAGGGGCTTAGCAGGCTCTACCTACTACAGAAAACTGCAGTAGGGGGCGGAGACGAGGCACGTCACCCTGCACAAGGAGAGAGAACAGAGCTGTGGGAGGGGCCCAGCAGGCTCCACCCACCATAGAAAACTACAGGAGGGGCGGAGACCAGACAGGTCACCCTGCACATGGAGAGGGAGCAAAGCTTCGGGAGGGGGCTAAGCAGGCTCCGCCCACCATAAAAAATACAGGAGGGGGTGGAGACAAGACCAGTCCCCCTGCACAAATAGAGAGAGCAGAGCTGTGGGAAGGCCCAGCAGACTCCACCCACTACAGAAAATGTCAGGAGGGGGCGGAGAGAAGACCAGTCCCCCCTGCACAAGGAAAGAACAGCAGTGAGCTGTCTTTATTACAGGAAGTCTCACACTGGATTACTGCACAGATTTGGGGCAACCGGAGACCAACCAACCGTCAGCCCGATGGATTCTAGTTGCTTTATCTATTAGCCTGTAAAAAATAAATACAATACAATTTGAAAGCTACTCCTAAAAATGAGAACTTAGACACAACCCGTGAATACAACAAAGCATAAAAATGAAATGTATAATAAAATTAAATCACTAGCCAACAAAATGTAACATTAGACTATACAACTAATAAGCCAGTTGCACTTATATATCTTGTTTACTAGCTAATCACCATATTACATAAGGATGGGGGGGGGGGGGGGGGTGCCAATAACTTTTTACTAGCATTCAGTATATATTATTGTATTATAGCCCTAGGAAAGAAACCACATCCAAATCTATTTGTACTTTAACCGCTTCCAGGCAATCTACATTTTTCACACATGTTAAAAATCTGCATTTATTTTGCTATAAAATGACTTGGAACTCCCAAATATTACATATATGTATCACCTCTCAGTATGCGGGGAGCCTGTCCTTCGAGAGGTGACATCTTCCAGATTGATCGACATCCATACCCACCATCAGGATCGTTTGGATCCTGATGGAGTGATTTAGTTCACCCACAACACTGGTTTGACTGAATACTTTGGTATATGAGTCCACTAATTCTGGTAAGTGCGCTGCCTTACACTTTGCTGGTGGATCACAGATTGATGGTGGATTCTCTTTGATATTCCTTCATGGGTGATACCAATTTGATTCTATTTGGGACTCCTTCTCTACGGTAAGATTACTGCTTCATGGACTATCCAATTACTAAATTATCACATTTTTCACTTGTGTCCATTTTATTTTTGCACTGGAACGTTGGGATGTTATTGAGTGGATGACTTTTCACACCTTTGAATTGCTTATAGGGGTTTTTTGTTCACAATTTCCGTTTCCTGTTTTTTTTTTTTTTTTTTTTTTTGCACCATTTTCAGGGTCCTTTCACACGATCCGCCTTCCGATGAGCTGCCGATCCCCGCTGAGCAGGCAGGTGACAGCTCCCTCTCCGCTCTGTGTGCAGAGAGGGAGATGTCAGAGCTCTGCTGCTCTCTATGGTGGAATCGGATGAGAGCCGACCCCCTGTCCGCTCTCATCTGATCCCCTGGACGGATGGAAAATAGGGTTTGGCTCCTTTTACACGAACGATCCATTCAGATCCGACTGTCAGTTTTTTAGGCCGATCTGACCGGATCCTCCATGCATCCCTATGGAGCAGCGGATGTCAGCAGAGACATCTCCGCTGACACCCGCTGCCATCCGCATCCGATCCTGTCCGTGAAATCCGGACAGATGGAAACCTATTTTCCATCCGTCAGGGGAATCAGATCGGATGGGATCGGATGAGAGCAGACAGGTGATCCGCTCTTATCCGATTCCCCATAGAGAACAGCGGGGTTCTGACACCTCCCTCTCCGCACACAGGGATGCATGGAGGATTCGATCAGATCGGCCTAAAAAACTGACAGATCGGATCATTCGTGTGAAAGGAGCCAAACCCTATTTTCCATCCGTCCAGGGGATCGGATCCGATTTCCCCCATAGAGAGCAGCGGAGCTCTGACAACTCCCTCTCCGCTCACAGTGCGGAGACTGAGCTGTCACCTGCCTGCTCAGCGGGGATCAGTGGATCGATCCCCGCTGAGCAGAGAATGGACCGCAGCGTATGACAGGAGCCTTTCCATCCGTCTGGATTTCACAGACAGGATCGGATGTGGATGTCAGCGGGTGTCAGCGGACATGTCTCCGCTGACATCCGCTGCCCCATAGGGATGCATGGAGGATCCGATCAGATCCGCCTAAAAACTGACAGGCGGATCTGATCGGATCATTCGTGTGAAAGGGGCCTCATTCTAGTTCTTTTGTTTGATGCACCTGTTCTTTACTTTTAGTGCTGCACTAGGTTGTATATTTATCCTCCAAAGAAGCCTGGTGACAACCAATGATTTTCTGAGCGTTGTTAATACCTTTCTGATAACACTCCTGTCTGCTACTTAGCAACTGCAGTACCACACCGAAATACAGTATACAAGTACACTCCTAATGGAAGAGTGGCAAAAGGAGGCTGGCAGTTTATCTTCCAGACCAATTTTCGTAAACACTCTCCGGAGATGTATTTGCTGCTGTGCTTTCCTAATACCTACAGTAGTGTTAGCAGACCAGGATAACAACATCAGTACCACTACCTGACCTCACAAATGGGCGCAATTTCCCACAGACAACCTCCAAAATCTTGTAGGAAGCTTCCCACAAGAGTGGAGCCAGTTCCATAAAGACATGGTGTGACCAGTTTGGTGTGGAGGAACTGGAGTGTCCTGCACAGAGCCCTGACCTCATCCCTCACCTTTGGGATGAACTGGAACATTGATTGTGAGCCAGGTCTTTTTATCCAACATCAGTCCTGTCCTTGGTGGTTTATAATTAAAGAATTTTACTAACCACTTAAAGTGTTACTAAACCCAGGAGCTTGCATTCACTATATCTGGTCTCCCCAGGAGCCTGCATTCACTATATCTAATCTCCCCAGGAACCTGCATTCACTATATCTAATCTCCCCAGGAACCTGCATTCACTATATCTGCTCTCCCCAGGAGCCTGCATTCACTATATCTAATCTCCCCAGGAGACTGCTGTTACTATATCTAATCTCCCCAGGAACCTGCATTCGCTATATCTAATCTCCCCAGGAGCCTGCATTCACTATATCTGCTCTCCCCAGGAGCCTGCATTCACTATATCTAATCTCCCCAGGAGACTGCTGTTACTATATCTAATCTCCCCAGGAACCTGCATTCACTATATCTAATCTCCCCAGGAGCCTGCATTCACTATATCTGCTCTCCCCAGGAGCCTGCATTCACTATATCTAATCTCCCCAGGAGCCTGCATTCACTATATCTGGTCTCCCCAGGAGCCTGCATTCACTATATCTGGTCTCCCCAGGAGCCTGCATTCACTATATCTAATCTCCCCAGGAGACTGCATTCACTATATCTAATCTCCCCAGGAGCCTGCATTCACTATATCTAATCTCCCCAGGAGCCTGCATTCACTATATCTAATCCCCTCAGGAGCCTGCATTCACTATATCTGCTCTCCCCAGGAGCCTGCATTCACTATATCTGCTCTCCCCAGGAGCCTGCATTCACTATATCTGCTCTCCCCAGGAGCCTGCATTCACTATATCTGGTCTCCCCAGTACTCTGCAGTCACTATATCTGGTCTCCCCAGGACTCTGCATTCACTATATCTGGTCTCCCCAGGAGCCTGCATTCACTATATCTGGTCTCCCCAGGACTCTGCACTCACTATATCTGGTCTCCCCAGTACTCTGCATTCACTATATCTGGTCTCCCCAGTACTCTGCATTCACTATATCTGGTCTCTCACAATAAAAAGAACATGAATATTAATAGTCTTCCATAAAGTTTATTTCATATAAAAAAAGCAACATGTCTCAGGGGCTCAAAGTTTTCCCCTTTTATCAAGGCTTGTAAAGTCATAGCGGATTAATAAAAAATGGTCATGGGCTGTAATAACGGAGACAGTGTATAATACATGGTGCTCAAAGAGACCCATGCTGGTGCATCAGTGGTTATGTATTTATATGAGCTTTATCGTGGACTATTGATATTGGTCTGACACTTCCATTGTTGCCACACTTTAGTGATCTCCTCTGGGGTATTTTTTGGGATACCTCTGCCAATAAAGAGCAGCCACTAAGTTTTTTTTTAAATAGTTTATTGAAGTTCAACTCTTTACATCAAAATCAAATACAGAACAGTATCACAATATCTGACAGTAGTACCAACAAAAAATTGTTGCTCATCAAATAATGACCAGCACATCGAGGAACTCCATACAGGATATCCCAATGACAAAACATTGATAGAAAACTGAACATTTTAGGGGGGAACATAGCGAGGATAATAAAGCCCCTACGTTTTTAACACCATACCAAGCAATCCAATATTTCATACCTGCATTCAGCGCTCCTACACAATACAAAAACTGACTAAACAAGTGTGGTCAACAAAAGAGGGCCAATCTATAGTAATATAATAGAATTCTATAATTTATATATTCCAAATGCCTAACAAGCTCATATAGATGGGATGGTCAGGTGTCCACAAACTTGGCCATATAGAGTAGCTATCCATGTTGGGAAAGTCTCTGGTGATGACCCAAAGAAGGAGGTGTGTTGGGAATAAGGCCAAAAACTTTCTCATTTTGCAATTGAATGCAGCAAACACATATAGGTGTGATTCTCAGGTGTCCACAAACTCTTTGCCATATAGTGTCGCTATCAGTCGAGCCCCATATTGTGAAGGTATATAGCGATGACCCAGAGAACAACAAGTGAAAAAGCCTAACTCCTTCCTCCAGGTTTTGGAATGAGCTGTCCAACAAGCTCATATAGGTGCGATGGTCAGGCGTTCACAAACTTTTGGCAATATAGTGTAGCGATCAGAAAGGCCCCATGTTGGGAAGGTCTCTGGTGATGACCCAAAGAAGGTGGTGCGTTGGGAATACGTTGGGAGAACTTATGGGCGGCACAGTGGTGTAGTGGTTAGCACTTTCACCTAGCAGCAAAAGGGTCGCTGGTTCGAATCCCAACCACGACACTACCTGCCTGGAGTTTGCATGCTCTCCCCGTGCCTGCGTGGGTTTCCTCCGGGTACTCCGGTTTCCTCCCACACTCCAAAGACATGCTGGTAGGTTAATTGGATCCTGTATAAAAAATTGGCCCTACTATCTATGTATGAATGTGAGTTAGAGACCTTAGGTTGTAAGCTCCTTGAGGGCAGGGACTGATGTGAATGTGCAATGTATATGTAAAGCGCTGCGTAAATTGACAGCGCTATATAAGAACCTGAAATAAAATAAATAAGAACATATAGTTGTGATGGTCAGGTGTCCACAAACTCTTGGTCATATAGTGTAGCTATCGGTAAACTGGCCCCTATGTTGGGAAAGTATCTGGAGATAAACAACATGTGTTGGGAATAGGACCATCAGCCACCTTCTGGATTTGGAATGGGATATCCCACAAGCTCATATAGGTATGATGGTCAGGTGACCACAAGCATAAGGCCATATAATAAATATATGCATATATACTTACACACATACAGGTGTAAATATAATTAGGTTTCAGCACTGC
This sequence comes from Pelophylax lessonae, assembly GCF_965119305.1. Lineage (NCBI taxonomy): Eukaryota > Metazoa > Chordata > Amphibia > Anura > Ranidae > Pelophylax > Pelophylax lessonae. Next base: position 17,185,408 of record NC_138778.1, on the reverse strand, counting down.
CTTTTAGCTCTTCTTTTCTTCTGGGCTCTAATCATATTTGTAAAGACACACGTCTATATATAGAGGTTAAGCCAATTAAAACACAACTCCTCAAGTGTGTTAGCTCTGTAATGTGTTGCAGTTAAGTAATTGCATTGGCTTTGCTGCCTTTATATGATAATAATTGGCTCGTTACAGCGCAGTGCTGGAAGCCTTTTGTATCTCTGAGAAGGGGGAAAACAAGTAAGCAGACAGGCAGATAAAGGCATTGAAGCTTTCCATCTGTCGGCGGGACCCTCCTGGGATGCTCTGATTACAGGTTCCTGCATCTCACCGCCTCCTCCTGGCGCACCCATTGATTTCAGATCGTCTTGGTTGGGATGGAGATGAGGGTACCAGCCATGAGATAGAAGCTAATTGCCAAGGAGCCAGAGGTCTGCAGTGGACATGAATAATACAGTAGCGGGATAGGGCCGGGCTCTGTATTCTGGACTTCACACCCTAAAGATAAGGCGAGAGAGTTGGATGAGATGCTTGTACCGCCTGAAGAAAAGGAAGACCATGATTAAGCTAAATTCAGCCACTTTAGATGATAGAATTATCTGGTTAAAGGGAAACTCCCGACAAATGTATCAACAAACCCTTAAGTCAATCAAAGAGAACATGTCACCTTGTTCATTCAGGGTCTCTTTATAACCCATCCAAATACTAACTTCTACTGGCCTTCATGTCACTCCTGTGCTGTTTCTTTCACCCCAACCGCCATAAAATACCCGGTACTTCCAGGTATGGGGGAGTATGTCACCTTCTCCCAAGATGTTGTGTCCAGCCTAATTGCCATCACACATGGTCCAAATAATGGAGGAGGGTGACGACATAGCTTCCTAGACCAGCTGACACCAGGTATTTTGTTGCAGCAAAGGAAGGGGGATACATACTGTTCGGGGCTTGAATGGTCTTGTTTACGTATTCCTTCACAAGTCATGAAAGCATGTCTTAAAAATGGAACCCCCAAAAGTTTTTTTGTTTTTGATGAAGTAGGGAAGGATTCAAACCCGTCAGGTTTTATTACCATCTTTGCCTCTTTTGGAGAGGATTCCCCTAACTTCCTGTGGGATTACCAGGACAGGAAGTGAGTGGAAATCTCCCCCCAGTAGGTAAACAAATAGCAATAAAAAAACGTAAAAGGCATCAAGCATAAAATGTTCGGGGGAAAAAATGTGGCCGTCGTTCTATCGTTACTACTCAAAATCAGTTCTTCTATTCCGTTTATTGATGGACGCAGTGAAGATCAGTAGATCTTGACCCCTAGGTTATAGTGCCATCTGCACGAGTAGGATGCTAGTTACAAAACCTAAAAAGACAGCCTAGGATTGGTGGACAACCCTCCTACTGCTAACACGGCTTCAGTTTTGTGCCCAGTGTCGAGGAGGTCTAGGTCATTAGAATCCATACTGTGATTTTTTTTTTTTTTTCGCCATGATACAATCATTGCTTGTAATAATTAGATCTCGAACGGCTAGAGGAAATGAACAAAATAATTGTATGCCGTGATTTTGGAATGGCTTTACATGGCAACTGAGTCTTTGTGTTTTATTCCAGGATGCTGCTGTTCGGGTTGATGACGATGTTGCTGAGCTGGACGTCTCTGGCACTTGACACCTCTTCGGCTGTGGTAAGTTTCCCATTCCTCTGCGTTCAAGACGTGCAGACATCTTTGGACCCATTCAGTAAGACAGTGTAGAATGAAGAGTTAGGAAGCCCATTGTATCTAAACATATTTTACTTTGGTCAGGTTTAATCAGTTGATCTACACCCTAGCTGGAGGACTCTGGCAGCTGTGACAGTGTCCTTTAAGAAGGACTTCTCAATTTTTTCAGCAATTAAAGGCAGTGAAGAAGTGAGCCTCGTGGTACGCGGGGCTGGTCTCTGCAGCCTCGTGGTACGCGGGGCTGGTCTCTGCAGCCTCGTGGTACGCGGGGCTGGTCTCTGCATCCTCGTGGTACGCGGGGCTGGTCTCTGCATCCTCGTGGTACGCGGGGATGGTCTCTGCATCCTCGTGGTACGCGGGGATGGTCTCTGCATCCTCGTGGTACGCGGGGATGGTCTCTGCATCCTCGTGGTACGCGGGGATGGTCTCTGCATCCTCGTGGTACGCGGGGATGGTCTCTGCATCCTCGTGGTACGCGGGGATGGTCTCTGCATCCTCGTGGTACGCGGGGATGGTCTCTGCATCCTCGTGGTACGCGGGGCTGGTCTCTGCATCCTCGTGGTACGCGGGGCTGGTCTCTGCATCCTCGTGGTACGCGGGGCTGGTCTCTGCATCGTCGTGGTACGCGGGGCTGGTCTCTGCATCCTCGTGGTACGCGGGGCTGGTCTCTGCATCGTCGCGGTACGCGGGGCTGGTCTCTGCATCGTCGCGGTACGCGGGGCTGGTCTCTGCATCGTCGCGGTACGCGGGGCTGGTCTCTGCATCGTCGCGGTACGCGGGGCTGGTCTCTGCATCGTCGCGGTACGCGGGGCTGGTCTCTGCATCGTCGCGGTACGCGGGGCTGGTCTCTGCATCGTCGCGGTACGCGGGGCTGGTCTCTGCATCGTCGCGGTACGCGGGGCTGGTCTCTGCATCGTCGCGGTACGCGGGGCTGGTCTCTGCATCGTCGCGGTACGCGGGGCTGGTCTCTGCATCGTCGCGGTACGCGGGGCTGGTCTCTGCATCGTCGCGGTACGCGGGGCTGGTCTCTGCATCGTCGCGGTACGCGGGGCTGGTCTCTGCATCGTCGTGGTACGCGGGGCTGGTCTCTGCATCGTCGTGGTACGCGGGGCTGGTCTCTGCATCGTCGTGGGAGCACGGGGCTGGTCTCTGCATCCTCGTGGTACGCGGGGATGGTCTCTGCATCCTCGTGGTACGCGGGGATGGTCTCTGCATCCTCGTGGTACGCGGGGATGGTCTCTGCATCCTCGTGGTACGCGGGGATGGTCTCTGCATCCTCGTGGTACGCGGGGATGGTCTCTGCATCCTCGTGGTACGCGGGGATGGTCTCTGCATCCTCGTGGTACGCGGGGATGGTCTCTGCATCCTCGTGGTACGCGGGGATGGTCTCTGCATCCTCGTGGTACGCGGGGATGGTCTCTGCATCCTCGTGGTACGCGGGGATGGTCTCTGCATCCTCATGGTATGCGGGGCTGGTCTCTGCATCGTCGTGGGATCGCGGGGCTGGTCTCTGCAGCCTCGTGGTACGCGGGGCTGGTCTCTGCAGCCTCGTGGTACGCGGGGCTGGTCTCTGCAGCCTCGTGGTACGCGGGGCTGGTCTCTGCAGCCTCGTGGTACGCGGGGCTGGTCTCTGCATCCTCGTGGTACGCGGGGCTGGTCTCTGCATCCTCGTGGGACGCGGGGCTGGTCTCTGCATCCTCGTGGGACGCGGGGCTGGTCTCTGCATCCTCGTGGGAGCGCGGGGCTGGTCCCTGCAGCCTCGTGGGAGCGCGGGGCTGGTCCCTGCAGCCTCGTGGGAGCGCGGGGCTGGTCCCTGCAGCCTCGTGGGAGCGCGGGGCTGGTCCCTGCAGCCTCGTGGGAGCGCGGGGCTGGTCCCTGCAGCCTCGTGGGAGCGCGGGGCTGGTCCCTGCAGCCTCGTGGGGCATGTGAGGAGACTTCAGGTGAGTGGACCCAAGAGGATGTCTTTCTTGCTTAGGCAAGAATTAAGAAAGTGGGATTGGGTATCTGTCCAAAAAAAATACCTGCTCAGTGTAAAACAAAAATAAATGCTCAGATGTGTTAAGGGAGGGAGGATAAGGGATAATTCAACTCTAGACTAAAGGCCCATGGTGGGGAGGAGAAGTTGTAGTGGCGGCTAATATAAAAATATACAGCGTACAGAGACAGGCACTCTGCCTGTCTCTGTAGGCCAATTTAGAGAGCATATAATTACCTCCAGTTTCATTATCTAGGATCTGAAAGTAATAATTTTTGAATATGATGCAGAAATATTGCCACTTTGTAAAAGTTGCATTCCCAAGAGCTGCCTGAATCTGCCGCATGTGTCAACAAAGCTCCTGAAAGGGCCATACTGTCAGAAAAGTGTCTTTAGGGCTTTATTGGATTCCCCTGATTCTGAATAAGCATAGGGTTGAGGTTTATGAATTTTTGCTGGTTGATTGTTGGGGTAATCAGTAGAGAATAAAAAAAAAATACAACTGGGATGACTTTAACCCCATAGTGACTGCACAATGCAGCTCACAGCAGAGAGGATCCATGTTTGCAGGAAAATTATGGCAATATGTGGAGGGAAATTTTAACTAACAATCGGTGACGGCATTTTGGTTAAATATTTAAATAATAATGTCTGAATTCATCTGGAAATGAGGGCGCCGTCTCCATGAGACGTATTAAGGGTTTGGGAAGGATCTGTGATTTATACTTTCCGGAGAGGAAGGATGGCATGTCTCTATTAATGTCTCAGCCGCTCTGACATCCCGCTGATGGTCCCTTTTGTTCACGCCCCCCCGGAGTGCCGCGGCTCTTTGTGCAGCATCCCGCGGTGTCGCAGGGTCAGCGTCTAATGGCGGAGATTCACTTTGTCTTCTCAGGAATCTCTCTGGGGGATTTTAAATAGATTACGATGTGTCCATTTAATTCACAATGTCCACTTACTTGTCCTTGATGGTACTTGACTGTGTGTCATCGCCAGAGCAGAACACCCATCTGTTATAATACAAGGTATAAAATATGTCATCGCAAGGCATAAAATCCATAACAAATACAATGTTGCAGTATATAAAATCTGTTCTATTACAATGCTTAAAATCTATTTTAAAAAGTTGCACAAAATCTATTATGACACAAAGTATAAAATATTTTAAGATACAAAAGTATAAAATCGATTTATGATACAAAAGTATAAAATCATTATAATACAGAGTATAAAATCTAGTACAATACAGAGCATAAAATCTATTATAGTACAGAGTATAAAATCTATTATAGTACAGAGTATAAAATCTATTATAGTAAAGAGTATAAAATCTATTATAATAAAGAGTATAAAATCTATTATAATAAAGAGTATAAAATCTATTATAATAAAGAGTATAAAATCTATTATAATAAAGAGTATAAAATCTATTATAATAAAGAGTATAAAATCTATTATAATAAAGAGTATAAAATCTATTATAATAAAGAGTATAAAATCTATTATAATAAAGAGTATAAAATCTATTATAATAAAGAGTATAAAATCTATTATAATAAAGAGTATAAAATCTATTATAGTACAGAGTATAAAATCTATTATAATGAAGAGTATAAAATTTATTATAATGAAGAGTATAAAATTTATTATAATGAAGAGTATAAAATCTATTATAATAAAGAGTATAAAATCTATTATAGTACAGAGTATAAAATCTATTATAATGAAGAGTATAAAATTTATTATAATGAAGAGTATAAAATTTATTATAATGAAGAGTATAAAATTTATTATAATGAAGAGTATAAAATGTATTGTAATAAAAGAGTATAAAAATCTATTCCAAAATAAAAGTATAAAATCTATAATAATACAGAGTATAAAATCTCATACAAAATAAAAGTATAAACACAGTACTGTGGGGGGACCCCAAGGTGGCAGGAAGGTGGCTCGCTGCAGTATTGTAATAAAGGGTCCCACAATAAGAGTAAAAGGCCCCGGGGGGGCCCTTTATGGTTTCTTCCACCAGAGCCCTTAAGATTATAGTTGCGCCTCTAACTCACCCCCTGCACCCCTTGTATCTATGCAGTAGTAGTGTTGTCACCCCAGAACACAAAGTACATAAGGATTATGGTCCTCCCGCCACTCCTCATATCCACAACCCAGGTTATCATATTTGATACATTTTATTTATTTAATAAAAATACAAACTTTCCCCCTTTTTTTTTTTTTTTATTCTCTGTTGCATCTTAGTGCTGCTTATCTCCTGCAGCCTCTTTGCAGTCAGCTCCTGTCTGCATGCGCTCATGGCATTTCTAAAGGGCGAGTTTCCTAATGGTGACAACAGTGGACCATGCCTGCACCCTGGGTATAAGCACAGCTGCTTATTGTCTACATTGGAAGTGACAGGGTGACAACACAGGTGCACCATTGGGAGACAAGAACAGAGCGTTGTCACCCCATAACAGGAAGTGCTTGTACCAGGTCCTTTATGTCAGGATCACCGGGGATTATTTTAAGCCTGCAGATGTAAAAATCGTAGAAAATGACTTTTGATAGGACATGAGCTGGCTAAAGCTTATATACACATTTTATTGAATGAATTTACATTCATGTCATTTCAAAGGTCGTTTTCATTTCTTTGAAATCTGCAGCTTTCAATAAACGAATCCCTAGTGATCCTGCCATGATGGTGCTTGTTAAGGCACTTCCTGTTATAGGATGACAACCCCCCTGTCCCTGTTTTCTAACCATATTCCTGGGTGGTCACCCTGTCACATAGGCTTCTGTGTCAACCCAGCCATGGTCCACTGTAGTCACCATCATGAAACCCGCATTTAAATATACTTCTAATTCTACTGTATTACTTTAAAATTTATTTTCCTATTTGCCCATATCCAAATTTAAGGTACGCACGGCGTGCACCAAGTAATGTACAGACGGCGTTTGTACCTAATAAAAGGAAAGCATCCGATGTTATACCTCCTGCCCCTCCATCTTCTGTTCCCTGAGATGCGGTTAGAGGAAGATAAATGAGATTTGTTCTCAGGCCCCATCTGTGGCCCGGGATCTCCCGCGTTCCTCTGAGTGGATTGTGTCACCCCAGGGCCGCGCATTGCAAGCCGCTATTGCGCTAATTGAGCCCCCACGTGCTGCCACCTCCCCGGGAACTCGGCAAGGACCATCTGGGTGAGAAGCCTTGAATCTTATTGATTGTACGTAAAACCTTTAGCTGGTAATACATCACTTAGATTATCAATTAACTGATTAGAGCGCCGGGGACACTTCCACAAAGGGCGCTGCCTGTCATGTGTCATTGAAAGGAGCCTTTACCACTGAGTATGATTATTGCCCATTTTAAACCTCAGGAAAGGGTTGAGTGAGGCTCTGCAAATGTTGGCGGTCAGCCTACGCCTATGTAAGTTCTGATGTTTTAAATTATATATAAAGCCAAAACCCTTTTTTTTTTTTTCTTCATTTTGAATAAAGTATCTAAAGGTTATAACCCCCTGTTTTTTTTTTTTCCCATTGGGGTGATTCCCCTTTACTTCCTGTCCTGTAGACTCAACAGGAAGTGAGAGGAAATCCCTCCATCCCCATTGAAAGATTTCCCCTCTCTTCCTGTTTTGGTGGCAGCTCGAAATTTCGGATTTTCCCAAATAGTTTTCTTTGTCCTTGTGCACTTTAGATACACTCTAAACACAATGCACCTCAGCAGCCAATAGAGGTGCCCACATTGCACTATAGCAGGGGCATAGATTTGTTTTTCATTTTTTTTCCCCCCTGGGGGGTTTCAACTCTCTGATATTAGAAAATTTGAAGTCACTCTTGGACACCTAGAATAGAAAAATGAGGAGGTGCGCACAGCATGCCGTAGCAAAATTGCATTTGTTCTGGAACTACAGAATGCAGGGGTCAGACTCCCGTAATGCACAGAAAGTGCAGGTGTCTTGAGCATGTATTATACAGAGTGCAGGGGTCAGGAGTATGTAATGTACATAGTGTAGGGGTCAGGGGTATGTAATGTACAGAGTGTAGAGGCCAGGAGTATGTTATGTACAGAGTGTAGAGGCCAGGAGTATGTAATGTACTCACTTCAGGGGCCAGGTGTATTTTCTGAACATAGTGCAGGGGTCAGGTATATCTAATGTACTTAATGCGGGGGCCAGGAGTATGTAATGTACAGGGTGCATAAGTCAGAAGTATATGCAGCCCAGCACATCACCACCCATGATTAATTTCACAGCCATCTCCTTTTGCAATATGTACATACTGTAGTGCAGGGGCCAAGTGTATTTACTGTACAAATTGCAAGGGTTGGGTGTATGTAATGTGTATAGTGTAGGAGCCAGGAGTATGTAATGAATAGAGTGCACGGGTCAGGTGTATGTAATGTACATAGTGTAGGGGACAGGTGTATGTAATGTACAGAGTGTAGAGGCCAGGAGTATGTGGTGTACAAACTTTAGGGGCCAGGTGTATTTCCTAAACATAGTACAGGTGTCAGGTGTATGTAATGTACTGAATGCGAGGGCCAGGAGTATGTAATGTAGAGTGCAGAAGTCAGAAGTATATGTAGCGGAGCACACAGCACCACCTATGAATAATTTACATTAAATTATGTAATTTGCATGTAAATTACATAGTGCAGTGGCCAAGTGTATTTACTGTACATGGGTGCAGGGGTCAGGTGTATGTATCGTATAGAGTGCAGAGAACAGATGTATATGCAGCTCAGCACACAGCACCACCCATGATTCATTTTACCGTCATCTCCTTTTACATAGTACGGTAGGTACTTACAATGTATACATATAGATATAGATAAAGGTGTGTGTGTATATATATATATATATATATATATATATATATATATATATATATATATGTATATGTATGTATGTGTATATATATATATATATATATATATATATATATATATATATATATATATATATATATATATATAATATATGCACACACAAATTGTATCTACACTGCAGCACATGAGTTAAATGGTCAGCCTATTACTGCAGCTGAATGAACTGCACATGATAATCCCATGATACTCAATATGTAGTTATTTTTGTTGTACAGTTGCTGCTAAATTTAGGTTGTGTTTGTTAGTTGAACCCCAGGCCAGGATTAATGAGGCCTTTATCATCACTTACATAAGCCACTTGTAAGTGCCGTGCACAGGTCCTCAATCTTCACCTAAAATGTTACTTTAAAGCCCAACTCCAGGCTGGCCACAGAAGCCCAATGTGCCCCCTCAGCAGATATTAAATCTAGTTTTTCTTTCATTGACTGACACAGCTCCCGATATCCATAACCATTGGGTTATACTGCCCCCTACATGAGTAGGACACTAAGCAGAAAATCATTCTGGCTACACCAATGGGCAGTCCCTGGGGGTATACTCCCTTTCTCTGCTATTGCCACTCAGTTTTTTTTCTGCCTAGTCAGGAGTAAGGACCTATTTCTTTTTTAGATAGAATTTTTTTTTCCTCCTGGATTTTTTCCTGTGAGATCTACAATCCGCTACCGGACTGGGCTAAATAATCTAGATCTAGATCCAGGGGGGTCACCACAGTCTGGCCAGCACGCGCACGCAGACCTCAGCTCTGCGCTAGGTTGGCCGTGACCTAGCCCCACTGGTTGGGGGCTGCCCTGCGAGTTAAACGCCTCGCGAGGTTGCATACGACCGGGTCTCAGCCCGAGTCGCAGCGTTCCTCCTGGCCGACAGCCCCCTCCATTTCGATGAAGAGGGGTTCTGTCTGGAGTGGAGCCTGCCTGGCTCCTGGAGGGGTTTGGGGTGGACGTGAGCCCTTCCTTGGTACGGTTGAACCCCCAGGTGCCCCTCCTTTCCACAGGCACCTCCCCCGCCCCTCCACGCTTGGGCTGTTTGGGTGGTCTGGCCACTTTCCTGGAATGGGGGCAGGGCGCTAACTAGCGATGGAGGTCGGGGGAGTGTGCTGCCGGCGACTGGACGATCCACTGTGCGGGGGGGAGGTGTACCTGGTGGGGGCTACTGCCAGGGCCCCCTATCCTGCCTGGATCTGTCCTTGAGCCCTGGTCTCCTTCCTGGGTCCCTGCAAGCCTCGTGGTACCACACGGGGCCACCATTTGTTGTAGCCTGTATTTTTCTATACACGGCGACCATGTTTGTGTAATCTGCCGGCCATTTTGTTGTGCTTTGCCATTGGAAATAGCTGCGGCCATGACAGTGGAGCCCTGTGGGTGGCGATTTCGGCAGTGGGAGCCCCTCCTCATCCCCTGGTGCTGACTCCTGGATCATTCTACTTCCTGATCATCACCCGTGTAGTGCAGATTCCCCTGGTAGCTGCAGGTGCCTGTTTCTGTGAGTGGTGAGTCTGGTGGGGTCCTCTCCCTCTCTGCTGAGGATCGCTTGGTGCTTTGTGCCTGGGGACCCCAGCACAATGGGGGTTGCCCTTAGTGATTTACACTTTTTGTGGGGTCCCCCGGTGACTCATGGAGTCTTTGAAGCATGTTTCCCCACCTGATCCCCTCTCTGAGGCTGCCGGGCCCTCCCAGTCCCAACCATCCATCCCTTGTGTCCACGGTGGAGGTGGCTCGTGGGCGAAAGGCTACCAAAAAGCACCCCCTGCCTCATCTGTTTCATCAGATCCTGAATCTGATAAGACAGCCGCAGAAGTGGGTCACCCTGCTGGGTCTGCAACCACATGCCTGGAACCCTCTGATATTGAGGATGATTCCTCTACGTCTGTGATCGCGCACGATAAGGCGCTGGTGGATGCACTGATTGTATCTGTATGTGAGACCCCAAAGCTGGACAACGCAGCTGAAGCTGCAATGGAGGTGCAGGTGGCCTTTGGCACTCGCAAGCCATCCAAAGCGGCAAAGGTGTTTCCTTTCCCTGCCTATTTTGACAGAATTGTCGCTAAAGAGTGGGGAAGATCAAAGCATCCCCGTGGGGTCCCTAAGCGTTTTACAAGGCGTTACCCCTATGAGGAGTCCCTTCTTAACCCCTATGAGGAGTCCCTTCTTAAAAAGTGGACTGTGCCACCAGTGATGGACCCTCTGGTTTCCAGATTAAACAAGGCAACCGTGATTCCAGTTGAAGAGTCCCTGGCCTTTAAGGATCCGGCTGACTGGAAGGTGGAGGTTGTGGCCCCCACTATGTATACTCTGGCTGGTTCGGCAATGAGGCCGGTTTTCACCATTGCCCTAGTGACGCAAACTATGACCAAGTGGGTTAATCTCCTGCACCGTGACCTTGAGGGGTAACAGCTCCCCCCTGCCTTTGCTGAGCTGGCGGACCAGCTGGTCCAGGGGCTTTCCTGGCTGGCCTCTCTGTTTTGTCCGTTATCCTTCGCCGTGTCTTTTGGCTCAAATGCTGGTCTACGGATCAGACTTCAAAAAAGGCCTTGACTGATCTTCCTATTTGGAGCTACCCTGGATGACATCATTAAAGGTCTCAGAGGGGGGAAGAGTACTTTTCTTCTGCAGGCTACTAAGGGCAAGGAACCTTGTCGTAGATGTGGGCCTTCCTGCCCACCTTTTATAAGAAGTTTTTTCGTCCCTCTGGGTCGACTGACAAGGGCTCAAAGCCTTTCAGGGCCTCTTCTGGAGGATCCAAATGAACCTGGTCTGGCAAGCCAAGATTGGGCTTCTCCAGACCTGTGGACAAGGCTCCTTATGCATGAAGGTGCGCCCTCAGCCATATCAAAGGTGGGGGGACATCTTCGCTGGTTTCCGGACCCGTGGACTTCCCGGGTGCAAGACAAGTGGGTCCACAAGGTTTTTTGCTCCGGCTACAAGATCAAGTTTCGCTCTTGTCCCCCGGCAAGGTTTTTTCCTACCAACTTGCACCTGTCCCCTGTCCGCTTACAGGGCCTGTTTGGGGCGGTTCAACATCTGTGATTGTCCCGGTTTCCGACTTGAAAACATTTTTAAGGTTTTTAGTCAAAACTGTTCAGAGTCCCCAGGAAGGAAGGCCAAGTGCGTCCAATCCTGGACCTCAAGGCGCTAAACTGTGAGTACAGGAGTTCAGAATGGAGTCCATTCGAACGTTGGTAGCATCCCTGTGTCAGGGGGATTTCTTCGCTTCTAACAATATCAAGGATGCCTACCTTCATATTCCAAAATGTGCCAGTTACCAGCATTTTCTCTGCTTTGCTTTAGGAGAGGAACATTATCAGTTTGCGGCGTTACCCTTTGGTCTCGCATCTGCTCCTTTGGTCTTCACAAAAGTGTAACTGTGCATGGTAGCCAATTAGCTTCTCCCTTCAGCTTGCTCAGTCAAGCTTTGACAATAAAACCCGGAAGCTGGTTGGCTTTTATGAGGGGCTGCACTAGATTTTGCACTCGCCAGTTTTAGTAAATCAACCCCTACGTGTAAGCATAATCCAGTGCAGACCGGATCAGAGCTATCCTAATGCTCAGCCCTTCACTGCTCGATCTGGGATCAATTTCAAGGAGAGCAGAAAATATCACCCGATTTGTTTTTCTATAAATAATATTGATCAAGGACACTGAAATGCTGATGAGCGGTAATTTTATAGGTGACGACGGTATCTGGTATGGTATTCTGAATATGGTAAGTGGGAAACTAAAACTGTAAACTTTATTTTATATCTGAGTGTAAGGAATCGGATACATAGGTATCCATGTATAAAGTGTCTCTGGGGGTCATTTTTTTTTTTTTGGGGGGTCATTTTTATTCGTCCTTATCATAGTTGCTCATTATTTCATCCGCAGTCTCTGCTTCATTTTTTTATGGCTTTAAGGGAATCTCCACATTCACATGGGTGGATGTCTCTAATAGGCCCATTGATTTGATGTACTCTATATTGTCAAAAGTATTGGGACGCCTGCCTTTACCCTTTGCAGCTATAACAGCGTCAACTCTTCTGGGAAGGCTGTCCACAAGGTTTAGGAGTGTGTCTATAGGAATGTTTCACCATTCTTCCAGAAGTGCATTTGTGAGGTCAGGCACTGATGTTGGACAAGAAGGTCTGGTTTGCAGTCTCTAATTCATCCCAATTCTATTGGGTTGAGGTCTGGACTCTGTGCAGGCCAGTCAAGTTCCCCCACTTCAAACTCGCTCATCCGTGTCTTTATGGACCTTGCTTTGTGCACTGGTCCAAATCATTTGGTGGATGGGGATTATGGGCTGGGGTTGTTTTTAGGAGTTGGGTTTTGGCCCTTAGTTCCAGTGAAGGGAACTCTTATGGCGTCAGCATACCAAGACATGTTGGACAATTTCATGCTCCCAACTTTGTGGGAACAGTTTGGGGATGGCCCCTTCCTGTTCCAACATGACTGCGCACCAGTGCACAAAGCAAGTTCTATAAAGACATGGATGAGCGAGTTTGTGGTGAAGGAACTTGACTGGCCTGCACAGCGTCCTGACCTCAACCCAATAGAACACCTTTGGCATGAATTGGAGCAGAGACTGATAGCCAGGCCTTCTCGTGCATCATCAGTGCCTCTTACAAATGCGCTTCTGGAAGAATGATCAAACATTCCCATAGACACACTCCTAAACCTTGTGGACGGCCTTCCCAGAAGAGTTGAAGCTGTTATAGCTGCAAAGGGTGGGCCAACTCAATATTGAACCCTACGGACTAAGACTGGGATGCCAATAAAGTTCATGTGTGTGTAAAGGCAGGCGCCCCAATACTTTTGTCAATATAGTGTATACCATATTCTAAAAAAATACAGTTTTTTGTCCTTTTTAATTCCTTATATGATTCTGTATCTGCAGATTTATCTTTTTGTGGGTGAAACTCTTACTTAGACCAGCTCAGAACTTCCACAAAGCATTTTTTTTTCCAGGGGGTTTTGCAAGCAGATGGGGTGGCAAAGCAGTGCAGTAAAGGTTTATATTGGACATGAATTTAATAATTGAAGGTTTCCCATCTTATGGAACACTTAAAGATTTACTTTTTGTCTTAAATGCCTCCTGGAAAAATAGCATTGTCCTTCCCTGGTCCTTAATTATCTGCTGGGTATCTGCAGGATGGGATCATCTAAGGCAAGGATTCTCTACCTTTGTGAGATTAGGGCATGGGAAACTATTTCAAAAAGTTTTTATGCCCAATCAGTAAGAAGAAAAAGTTTGTACTTCCAGATTCTAGGATTATGATAGATAGGATTATGTAGAGTATACCGTGCAGGGGTCAGGACTATGTATTTACACTGGTGGTAACTGTACCCCCTTATACTGGTGGTCCGCACATCCCTTGAACCTGGTGACCAGGGTGCCCCCTTACGCTGGTGGCCAGGGTGCCCCCTTACGGTGGTGGCCAGGGTGCCCCCTTACGCTGGTGGCCAGGGTGCCCCCTTACGCTGGTGGCCAGGGTGCCCCCTTACGCTGGTGGTCAGGGTGCCCCCTTACGCTGGTGGTCAGGGTGCCCCCTTACGCTGGTGGTTAGGGTGCCCCCTTACGCTGGCGGTCAGGGTGCCCTTTTACCCTGGAAGTTATTTGCGCACCCTTTTGCTGGTGGTAGGCATTCCCCCCCTTACACTAGTTTCTGGTACACCACCTTACCCTGGTGGTCAGCATGCCCCCTTATGCTGGTGGTCACCGCGTCCCTTTAAGCTAATTGCCAGTGTGCCTCCCTTTTTCTCTATGGCTAAGCCCAGTCAGGGTGAAATGCGTCACTGGTTGATCTATGCAATGTCCCTAATTTTGCTTTTAACGCAGGAGCACAACGGCGGGACCGGGACAGAGCATTGTCACCCTTTACAGAAAATGCCTGCAGAAGAACCTTCATGGCAGGATCACTGGGGTTATTCCAATGAAATCTGCAGATTTAATAGGATTTTAAATGACTTCTGAAATGACATTAACATGTCAAAGCTTGCATGAGATTTTTGATTGCATACATTTTAAGTCTCGCGGCGCTGGAAAATGCATTTATCAAGTGTGGCGCCCTCTAAGTGAGGAGGGCAATCTGCAATGTTCAGCCTCAAAAATTTTTACAGGAACTGTCTGCGTCCCTTTACTGTCTGCACCAATATAACACGGTGACCGTGAAACTGGCGGCCACTGACTCTGCTGCCAGGTGCATTGCAGCATATCCAATCCCCCTACTCATTGCTAATTGAATCTCCCCGGCCTTCCCGAGCCCAGACATGGGTCTCAGGTCTGATTCATGTCTAATCTGTCTGTGCCGTGTCGGTAGAAGATTGGAGCTGTTAGAGGGGGGGGGGGGGGGGGGAATGAATTATGACACTGAGGGAAACCAACTGACAAGTGCCAGGAAAATCTGAATGGAGGAGGAATTAAAAGAAAAACACTCGGGGACCACTCAGACATAGGGACTGAAAATGCTGGCTGCCTGGCTCTCATGCTGCTCCTCTTCATTAGGAACTTGACTGACCTGGCACAAGTAGGCAGATCAGCTCCTTTTTTTTTTTTTTTTTTTTATTTATTGATCGGTGAGCATAGTCCAGCTCAATATCTTGGAAAGTGTCCAAGCCAGAGGGTAAGAATAGCTGCCAGTCAACTAGCATTTCCTCAAAGGTTTCTGCTAAAGAGGCCCTGTCACAAAGCAAAACACAGGAGTAGTGGGGGAGGGGTGAACAGAGTGCTCGACAGAGCATACACATCAATTTTAATGATACGGATATTTAATAGGACCCTTTTTACTTTTTGTAGCGGTTTTAAAATGAGGTTCAAAAAAAAAAAAAAAAGTCTGCATTAGTCAGAGGAGGGACATCCCTCCCTCGTCTCTGCTAGCAAAGAGAGAAACATTTTTTATTTATTTATTTATTTTTTTTTACACATTTTTATTTCTAAAGCCTTCTTATTACATACAGAAAGGAGAATGATATCAAAAAATGTACGTTCAAGAGAGAAAATTCTAGACGTGTGAGATTTTGTTTTGTTCATAATCAAAATTGGGGCAAAATTTTCGTTATTCTGAGATTCTGTTGCACCCGAATTTGAGATTTACAATAGTAAAGAATTTCAACGAATCCGAAATAAACTATACCGAAACAAATTTTTCAAATTTTGAAAAATGAGTATGAATTTGAAATAGAAACAACATATTGCAATAAATACGGCAAGCAATAAAAGTGAAATAGGATGATGATTTCTACCTAGGCTGCTTTATAGAATAAAATAAAACAGAATAGAAAATAAAGCAACAGAATAAAAGAATAAAACTGAATAGAAAATAAAGCAATAGAATAAAACGGAATAGAAATATGAGAATAGAATAAAAGAATAGAAGAGAATTAATATAGCTGTTTTTCTGAAATTTGAATTTTAAAATTTGACTTATTTTAAAAATAACGAATATACGAAACTAATTCCAAAAACAAATCATTCTAACAACGAATATGACAAAACAAAAATTATTAACTTGACAAATGAATTTGAAACTAAGAAAAATAAATGATTCCATTGTGCATATCTCTAGTAACTTCATGATTAGCGGATAAACACAATCTGTGTAAAGATAGTGCTGGGCTTTTTGATTTCTTCTTAGGCTGGCCATACACTATACAATTTTCTTATTCAATTTCCTTTAGATTTACCTTAAACTATGTAGTGCAAGGGCCTGCCTGATTGCATACAAATTGAACGTGTTTAGGTTTGACCCTATATTACATGGTTTTGGTAAATCTAAAGGAAAGTTGAACAAGAAAATTGTATAGTGTATGGCCAGCCTTAGAAAGCCCACTGTGCTTTTTTAACCAAGTTTCATAGATGCACCTTGTATTATTTAATGTTTTTATTGAAGTTGTTTTAAATGATACCATATATTTGTGTGTGAACGTGACACTAAAAGGAAGAAAAAAAATTAAAAATAAATATATATATATATATATATATATATATATATATATATATATATATATATATATAAAAAATAAATATGTATATGTGTGTGTGTGTATATATATATATATATATATATATATATATATATATATATGTGTGTGTGTGTATATATATATATATATATAATGTATGTGTGTGTGTATATATATATATTTAATTATTTTTTCTTTTTTTCTTATTCCCATCTATCCCAGTGATCTGGAATGGTAATGTGACGTGTTTGTGTCTTGCAGGGTACCAGTGATTTCTGTGTGGCTCCTGACAAATTCATCATGAATATGACCCAGGATCAGATCAGCGCAGGTAAGGATTAGGCCCCATGATTCGGGATTATAGGCTTATTGACCTTTTTAGCAGTTAGAACCGATGAGAACTCACAAGAACAGTCACATGGCTTAAAATAATGAGCATTATGCCACAGAACACACCAGATGCACTATGACCAAATCTTTATGTGACCCCCCCCCCCCCCCTCCAAATGAGTTTAGGTATCCCCAATTAGGGGCCCGGTAATACAACATCATACAAAGACTTAGGCAATTATGCTCTTCCAACCTTGTAACAGTTTGGTGAAGCCCCTTTTCTGGTCCAGCATGACTGTCCCCAGTGTACAAAGCCAGCTCAATAAAGACATGGTGTGACCAGTTTGGACCAGCTCAGACGTGTGACCAGTTTGGACCAGCTCAATAAAGACATTGTGTGACCAGTTTGGACCAGCTCAATAAAGACATTGTGTGACCAGTTTGGACCAGCTCAATAAAGACACGGTGTGACCAGTTTGGACCAGCTCAATAAAGACATGGTGTAACCAGTTTGGACCAGCTCAATAAAGACACGGTGTGACCAGTCTGGACCAGCTCAGTAAAGACATGGTGTGACCAGTTTGGACCAGCTCAGTAAAAACATGGTGTGACCAGTTTGGACCAGCTCAGTAAAGACATGGTGTGACCAGTTTGGACCAGCTCAATAAAGACATGGTGTGACCAGTTTGGACCAGCTCAGTAAAGACACGGTGTGACCAGTTTGGACCAGCTCAGTAAAGACACGGTGTGACCAGTTTGGACCAGCTCAGTAAAGACACGGTGTGACCAGTTTGGACCAGCTCAATAAAGACACGGTGTGACCAGTTTGGACCAGCTCAATAAAGACATGGTGTGACCAGTTTGGACCAGCTCAATAAAGACATGGTGTGACCAGTTTGGACCAGCTCAGTAAAGACATGGTCTGACCAGTTTGGACCAGCTCAATAAAGACATGGTCTGACCAGTTTGGACCAGCTCAGTAAAGACATGGTGTGACCAGTTTGGACCAGCTCAGTAAAGACACGGTGTGACCAGTTTGGACCAGCTCAATAAAGACACGGTGTGACCAGTTTGGACCAGCTCAATAAAGACATGGTGTGACCAGTTTGGCCCAGCTCAGTAAAGACATGGTCTGACCAGTTTGGACCAGCTCAGTAAAGACATGGTGTGACCAGTTTGGACCAGCTCAATAAAGACATGGTGTGACCAGTTTGGACCAGCTCAGTAAAGACATGGTGTGACCAGTTTGGACCAGCTCAGTAAAGACATGGTGTGACCAGTTTGGACAAGCTCAGTAAAGACATGGTGTGACCAGTTTGGACCAGCTCAGTAAAGACATGGTGTGACCAGTTTGGACC
The DNA here is from genome assembly GCF_965119305.1 of Pelophylax lessonae. Classification (NCBI taxonomy): domain Eukaryota; kingdom Metazoa; phylum Chordata; class Amphibia; order Anura; family Ranidae; genus Pelophylax; species Pelophylax lessonae. Next base: position 17,167,239 of record NC_138778.1, on the reverse strand, counting down.
AGCTCAGTAAAGACCTGGTGTGACAAGTTTGGACCAGCTCAATAAAGACATGGTGTGGCCAGTTTGGACCAGCTCAGTAAAGACATGGTGTGACCAGTTTGGACCAGCTCAATAAAGACATGGTGTGACCAGTTTGGACCAGCTCAATAAAGACATGGTGTGACCACTTTGGGCCAGCTCCAAAAAAAGACATGACGAAACGAGAAAAAAACTGCACTAAGATAATAATAAAAATAATCTAAAGCAGCAACTCCGATGTGAGCTAGGCGCAGTGGAAAAGAAAACGGTTGTAAAAAGAGCTACCCTAAACCAGGGGCGTAACTACAGGGGTTGCAGGGGTTGCAATCGCAACCGGGCCCCATGCTCCAGGGGGCCCATGTGGCTCCCCTGTACACCTGAATAGGAGGGGCGGTGGGGGCAGCATGTAGAGAAATCACTGTCCTCCTTTTTCCTTCTCTAGCTGCAGGAGGAAGATGGAGGAGATTGGTTCCTCTGTACGCTGCCCTTTGTACACTTCTCCTATCCAGTATACTTGTGTTCTGCTGTCTCTGGTGTCTCTGGGCCCCTGTGTGCTCCCCTGGTCCCCCCCCCCTTCTGTGCTGCCCCCCCCTTCAGAATTCTTCCTTCCCTCACCGTAATAAAGGGCCCCGCAACTAGAGTAAAGGGCGCCAGGGGTCCAGGGGGCCCTTCATGGTTTCTTGCACCGGGGCCCTGAAGGTTCTAGTTACGCCTCTGCCCTAAACTAACATATAAATACTGTTATAACTAACAAAGAATCAGCAAATATGAGACATTCCAAAAATAGAATCCCAATGTTAAAATTGTCTCAAATGAAGGATAATTAGTCCTTATGGATAAACACAAATAATTATCGCATCACCCTTGAAAAAATATTAAAACAAAGTAAAAAAAATGTAGAAAAAGAAATTCCTCCAGTGTGTTAGGATATCCAATTACCACAAATCGAGTGCAAGCTCCACCTTTTAAATTGCACGCTTATCGGATGGTATGGACCCCCTATCACAGAGGGTCAGACACACTTGTGTCATCCATTGTCTATATATATCTAGCTAGGGTTTATCCATCCACAGTATCTATATATTTAGATAGCGTCCATCCATCCATCCACAGTATCTATATATTTAGATAGGGTCCATCCATCCCTCCACAGTATCTATATATTTAGAGAGGGTCCATCCATCCCTCCACAGTATCTATATATTTAGATAGGGTCCATCCATCCCTCCACAGTATCTATATATTTAGATAGGATCCATCCCTCCACAGTATCTATATATTTAGATAGGATCCATCCCTCCACAGTATCTATATATTTAGATAGGATCCATCCCTCCACAGTATCTATATATTTAGATAGGGTCCATCCATCCCTCCACAGTATCTATATATTTAGATAGGGTCCATCCATCCCTCCACAGTATCTATATATTTAGATAGGGTCCATCTATCCCCCCACAGTATCTATATATTTAGATAGGGTCCATCCATCCATCCACAGTATCTATATATTTAGATAGGGTCCGTCCCTCCACAGTATCTATATATTTAGATAGTTTATCCATCCATCCAAAGTATCTATACATTTAGCTAGGGTTTGTCCATCCATTGTCTCTATATATCTAGCTAAGGCTTACTTATCCATCCATCAACCATATCTATATATCTAGCTAGGGCTTATCCTTCTATCCATAGTATCTGTGTATTTAGATAGGGTTTTAAATATATTGAATCCAACAGTATCTACAGTGGGTACGGAAAGTATTCAGACCCCCTTAAATTTTTCACTCTTTGTTATATTGCAGCCATTTGCTAAAATCATTTAACCGCTTGCCGACTGCGCACAGTATATTTACTGCGGCAGTCGGCCCCGGCCAGGCAGAGTGACGTAGGTCTACGTCGCTCGCCTGTCACTCCTTCCAGAGCCAATAGCGGGCGGGCGCGCGCCCGCCGAGGCGCGCGCCCGCCTCGGCTCGTTCACGGAGGAGTGCGGGAGTGTGACTGGCGGACCCGATGTCCGCCGGTCACACTACGATCGCCGCTACAGCGGGAGAAAGACAGAGCGGCTTGTGTAAACAAGCCACCTGTCAGTTCTCCCTGTGTAAAAGTGAAGATCAAACAGTTCTACTATGTAGAACGGTTGATCTTTGTTTTTACACTAGTAGACCTGTCCCTACACAGTTAGAATCACGCCCCTAGGACACACTTAACCCCTCCCTGTCCAATACTGTTAACCCCTTCCCTGCCAGTGTCATTTTTGCAGTAACAGTGCATATATATAGCACTGATTACTGCAGTAATGTCACTGGTACCCCCAAAAGTGTCAAAAATGTCAGTCAAGGGTCCGATCTGTCCGCCACAATGTCGCAGTACCGCAAAAAAAATCGCAGATCGCCGCCATTACTCGTTAAAAAAAAAAACACCAAAAATGACAAAAATCTTTCCCTTTGTTAGTAAACGCGATAACTTTTGCGCAAACCAATCAAAATACGCTTTTTGCGATTTTTTTTACCAAACATAGGTAGCGTAAAACAAATTGGCTGAAAATTTTAAAAAATTTTGATTTTTACATTTTTTTTGGGGGGAATTTCATATAAAAAAAAGTGAAAAATATTGTTGTTTTTGCAAAAATTACGCTCTTTTTTTGTTTATAGCGCGTGATCAAAAAATCGCACAGGTGATCAAATACCACCAAAAGAAAGCTCTGTTTGTGGGAAAAAAAGGACGTGAAATTCGTTTAGGTACAGCGTCGCACGACCGCGCGATTGTCCGTTAAAGTCACGCAGTAAAAAATCGCAAAATAACCCCTGGTCTTTTAGCAGGAAAATCCTCCGGTGGTAAAGTGGTTAAGTTCATTCTTCTTCCTCATGAATGTACACATAGCACCCCATACTGACAGAAAAACACAGAATTGTTGACATTGTTGCAGATTTATTAAAAAAGAAAAACTGAAATATCACATGGTCCTAAGTATTCAGACCCTTTGCTGTGACACTCATATATTTAACTCAGGTGCTTTCCATTTCTTCTGATCATCCTTGAGATGGTCTACACCAGGCATCACTAAATGGCGGACCGCGGGCCAGGTCCGGCCCCAATCACTCTCTCAACCGGCCCGCAGCGGTCTCGCCATTTAGATGCCTGTTCTTCTCTCAGCTGTCACGCTTTCGCTTTCATCTTCACAGACCCAACTGCGGGAGGCAGGGACAGTTCTGGAGGGAGGGCGGAAGCTAAACAAGCCAGTGATTGGTTGCTAAGATAAAGGGCAGTCCAAGCAACCAATCACCAGTTTGCAGCTTCCGTCTTCTATTCAGAGCTACTGTGCCTCTCGTCCTCCTGTCTGTGTAAGGCAGGGGAAATGTGTGAAGATAGAGAGGTGATGTGTGGCGAGGACGGAGTAGGAGGAAGAATGGACTACAGCAGAACAAGGTGGAGTGTATAAATAGGTCACTATTTTTACAGCATTAGAAAACTATGATCACTGAGTGGGGAGAGATGTTGCAGTGATCACTGTGAAGGAGGTAGTAAGAAGTGATCACTGCTGCTGATTGATGGGAGATCAATGTCTGAACCTGTGTAAACCCTACATCTGGTGCCTGCTATGTCTGCTGTGTGTGATGGTTGCAGGAGACATTGAAAGGGATCAAAATGCTAACTAATTGTCAGCTTGCTATAGTGCTTTTTTTCTCCTATCTCAATCTTAAGTGCAGTCATTGTTTGCTGCCCCCTATTTTATGTTAAGGGGCACACTGATGGGCACAGCAAAATGTGTCCATCAGCATGCCCCTTAAAGTGGTTGTAAACCCCCAAGTAGTGTTTGTATCTAAAGGTAAGCCTATAATAAAGCTTACCTATAGGTACTGTAGATATCTACTAAACTTGCACCGTTTGACGTTATCAGCACATGCGCTCTGAATGAACCCGTGTGCCCTGTGCCATGATTGGCGGCTCCCGGGCGCATGCACAGAAGTGACGTCCTCACTGCTCTGGCCAATCAGGTGGCCAGATGACGCGAACTCGGAAGTAAGACGGCTGAACATGTCAGCCATGTTACCAGTGAGCGAGCGGCGCTGCAGGGGCTTCGTTCTAAGGTAAGTATTTCATAATGAGCTAGTATGCGATGCATACTAGCTCATTATGCCTTTGTCTTCCAGGTTTTTTTTTTCTGAGGTTTACAACCTCTTTAACATAAAATGTACCCATCAGAGTGCCCCTTAACATAAAAAATGGGGCATGCTGATGGGCACATATTATGTAAGTGGGATTGCACTGATGGGCACATGTTAAGGGGGGCACTCTGATGAGGATACCTGAAGTAAGGGGGCACACTGATCTGAATACCGGATCTAAGGTGGCACTGTGATGGCCCCACCTGATGTAAGGGGGCACTCTTAAGAGGACACCTGATGTAAAGGAGCACTCTAACCTTATTCGATGGGTACAAATGATGTAAGGGGGCACTCTGATGATGGCACCTAATGTAAGGGGGCCTTATGATGAAGAAACCTGATGTAAGGGGGGCACTCTGATGGGGACATCTCATATAAGGGGGTACCCTGACAGTGGCAACTGTTTTATGGGGGGACCCAATGTAATGAATCACTCTGGTAGGGGCACCTGATGTAAGGGGGAACACTATTGGGGACAGTTACAGAGTATTACCAGAGCGTGTGGAGAAAACAGTAATAAAAGCATCATAGAGCGTGGCTGTGCCAAAAAAAAGGAAAGTAGAAGCGTACAATCTTTCATGGCACATGCTTGAGATTCGGACCTCGGCCAGAAGAAAATTTTAGTGACCGGACCTCCTTGAATTTTAATTCACTACCCCTGGTCTACACCTTCATTTGAGCCCAGCTGTGTTTGATTATACTGATTGGACTTGATTAGGAAAGCCACACACCTGTCTATATAAGACCTTCCAGATCACAATGCATGTCAGAGCAAATGAGAATCATGAGGTCAAAGGAACTGCCTGAAGAGCTCAGAGACAGAATTGTGGCAAGGCACAGATCTGGCCAAGGTTATAAAAAGATTTCTGCTGCACTTAAGGTTCCTAAGAGCACAGTGGCCTCCATAATCCTCAAATGGAAGACGTTTGGGACGACCAGAACCCTTCCTAGAGCTGGCCGTCCGGCCAAACTGAGCTATCGGGGGAGAAGAGCCTTGGTGAGAGAGGTAAAGAAGAACCCAAAGATCACTGTGGCTGAGCTCCAGAGATGCAGTCAGGAGATGGGAGAAAGTTGTAGAAAGTCAACCATCACTGCAGCCCTCCATCAGTCGGGGTTTTATGGCAGAGTGGCCCGACGGAAGCCTCTCCTCAGTGTAAGACACATGAAAGCCCGCATGGAGTTTGCTAAAAAAACACCTGAAGGACTCCAAGATGGTGAGAAATAAGATTCTCTGGTCTGATGAGACCAAAATAGAACTTTTTGGCCTTAATCCTAAGCGGTATGTGTGGAGAAAACCAGGCTCTGCTCATCACCTGTCCAATACAGTCCCAACAGTGAAGCATGGTGGTGGCAGCATCATGCTGTGGGGGTGTTTTTCAGCTGCAGGGACAGGACGACTGGTTGCAATTGAGGGAAAGATGAATGCGGCCAAGTACAGGGATATCCTGGACAAAAACCTTCTCCAGAGTGCTCTGGACCTCAGACTGGGCCGAAGGTTTACCTTCCAACAAGACAATGACCCTAAGCACACAGCTAAAATAACGAAGGAGTGGCTTCACAACAACTCCGTGACTGTTCTTGAATGGCCCAGCCAGAGCCCTGACTTAAACCCAATTGAGCATCTCTGGAGAGACCTAAAAATGGCTGTCCACCAACGTTTACCATCCAACCTGACAGAACTGGAGAGGATCTGCAAGGAGGAATGGCAGAGGATCCCCAAATCCAGGTGTGAAAGACTTGTTGCATCTTTCCCAAAAAGACTCCTGGCTGTATTAGATCAAAAGGGGGCTTCTACTAAATACTGAGCAAAGGGTCTGAATACTTAGGACCATGTGATATATCAGTTTTTCTTTTTTAATAAATCTGCAACAATGTCAACAATTCTGTGTTTTTCTGTCAGTATGGGGTGCTATGTGTACATTCATGAGGAAGAAGAATGAACCTAAATGATTTTAGCAAATGGCTGCAATATAACAAAGAGTGAAAAATTTAAGGGGGTCTGAATACTTTCCGTACCCACTGTATATATTTAACTATGGCTCATCCATCCATCCTATCTATATATATTTAGCTAGGGCTTCTCCATCCATCTATTTATCCTATCTATATATCCTATCTATATATTTAGCCAGGGTTTATCCATCCATAGCATTCAAATATTTAGTTTCGATTATCTATCTATCTTGTTTTCCTTCTGTTCCTCTATTGCCTGTCTGTCTCTCCATCCATCTGTATGTTTGTCTCTTTCTATCTCTCATGTTCTTTATCTGTCTGATTCTTCCTTCCCCCCCCCCCCCCCCCCTTCCTGGTATGTCTTTGCAAACCAATGTTGTCCTCTTCCTCCTTCTAGACGTGGTTCATTACTACCTGTACTGCAGCCAGAGCCTGAAGAACCCCTTCCAGCAGGTGAGCCGCCAGCATACGGAGTCTCCATTATTCTGTTTTATTATGACATTGTTGCGGCAGACTCCTTGTATCATTTACACACAGCCAGGAGCAGCCGGGGACGCGTTTTGGGCTCTGCGTGACTTCTACCCGCGACAGAGTATCTCCGCAGTATTATATTGTCTTCCAAATTACTGCAGATGTTTACTAAGTACCCGGGATGTACGGCCACTTATCTCCGCTTCCTCCTACAGTGCTAATTGCCCTTACCGCCTGAATGTACCTTGCTGATCTCCAGACACTTATCATTTAACCGCTTTAAGGACCAGGCGTTTTCTGGTACTTTTTGTTTACAAGTAAAAATCTGTATTTTTTTTTTTTTTTTTTACAGTGTTCCTTTTTTTTTTATTTAATTTTATTTTTATTTTTTTTATTAATATTTTTTCTATTACAAGAAATGTAAACATCCCTTCTAATAGAAATAGGGGACGATAGTTTTTTTTTTTTTTTTTCAATTTTTATGCTGTCCTTTTTATTTATATATATAATATATATATATATATATATATAATTTTATTTTATTTTTTTTTTATTTTACTTTTATTCTTTTTACAAGTAATGTAAACATCCCTTGTAATAGAAATAAGGGATGACTTTTTTTTTTTTTTTTTTTTTTTTTTTTAATTTTTACACTGCCCCTTTTTTTATAATTTTTTTATAATTTTTATTCCTATTACAAGAAACATAAACATCCCTTGTAATAGACATAAGGGATGACAGATCCTCTTTATGGAGAGATCTGGGGTCTTTAACACCTCAAATATCTCCAAACATTGATTTAATGCTTAAAATTTATTTTTTACTTCTGCCCTAGACCGGAAGTGATGTCATGATTTCGCTCCGATCCTCAAATATCATGGAGATGGAGACAATCTGATCTCTTTTCACCTCTATGGCCAGCCGCGCCAACCCTTGGATCATTTCCCAGGGCTCGCTTGTGAGCACAGTGAGCCCCAGAAACACCGGGGGGGGTATTGTGGCCCTTCCGCTGCTTCTAAAAGCGATCCAGCGGCTAATCAGCAGCTCAGATCACTTTTATAAAGGAGAGAGAATCACTTCTGAAAAATAAAAAAAAATACCGGGGTTCTAGCTGATAGCTTCAGCTGTCCCCAAGAAGATTGGGGACTTTAACTTCTTAGCACCAACACACAGCCAATCATAAGTCCCCTTACAACCTGAGTGTGCAATCTCCTTTAGATTTGCCAGCAGTTACCTAGTGTAGGGATCTAATGGAATAAATATGCATTAAATGGATTTTGTAGGAAGGCCCTCACACTACATGTCTGTAGTAAATTTAAAGACACCTAATATATGTGAGATCAGGGAGGAGATAGGACCGCCCCCGAGGAGCCTTCAGTATGACAAGTCTACTCTAACGGAGGGAATACAGGTAAAATAAATAAAATAAAAAAGCTAACAATCTGGGTAATGTTTCACTATAACTTTTCAGTAGTGGGAATTCGGAAAATGATAAAAAAAATTAAAAAAATTTACACCTCACTGCCTTCTTCCTTTAATGAGTAACAATGTATTTTTAAGCTTTTTGGTTTCTCTTTCCAGACTTTAAACGTCTTCCAGAAATCTCTCAACACAATGCAAATCCAGGTTCAGGGGTTACTTCAATTTGCTGTTCCGATCTTTCCTACAGCACAGGTGAGACCTCCAGGGGTATGAAGAATTAACTGAGAGCAAAACAATGTAAAGTAGCGATTTTGTGGTTAACAACACTAGGAAACCTAGTTGGATGTTGAGGGGGGGCATGTTCAAATTTTAAGAAGTGGATTCCTAAAGGAGAATTCCAGACAAAACAGAATATTCTGTAATCAGTGTATAACGTGAGAACGGATATACCTACACCTCAGATTAGTGTCTGGATGTATCGGTTTGGGAAAAAAGTCTCTTAAAATGTTTATCTCCGTGGGAAGTAGCCAAACTCCTCTTTTCCAGTGTCCCACTTCTAAGGTAGATGTGGACCTATTTGGTCGTGATTGGAACCCAAACATGTGACAGTGATCACTTTGCCGTAATAGTTTCCTTCTGCCATTTGCTGCCAGGGAGAGAAAGCGAGGACCTTGAACCGCTACATAGTGCTTGTGCCCATGCAATAATATCTATACCTTTTACCTCCATTTCACATGGTAATATAGAAACTTTTTGAAGTCATCAAGAATTTTTGTCGTGATAATCATCATGATTTTTTGGAGTAGGAGGTGATGGATCTCCAGTGCAAATGTTACTGACGTGTTTTGATCTTCAAAGAAAAAAATTGGGTTATTGAGGTATACATCCAGTATTTATATGAATGCATAAAGTCAAGTCATTCGTAATAAAGCTATTATATAGACATGTGCCTTTCGTTTCGGTCCGAATATAAATTCAGACGAGGTTTTGGTATTTCGGAGACTTGGATGTATCCAAATCTTCAAATGAAATGGTAACTGATTTTATTTATTTGTTCTCGAACAAATTCCAAATTTTTCAAATGATTTGGATCGGTCGAAAAATGATCGACGGATTCTAATTCTGTGTGACAAATAGCTGGTTGTTAAGGAGCGGACCGGGAAGCCGGCCACTGCGTCCTTAACGACCGATGACTTATCAGCTGTCAGCAGGCTTCCCCACTGACAGCAGAAATGCAAACTAAAGAATGCCGGCAACTCTTACTTAACAGGATCCATGCCTTCCTTACTTGACAGATGGCCGTTCTGCCTGTGTCCTGAATGATCAGCGGGTGCCGGCAGACATCGGGTCCACGGGACCCACTGTTTAGCTCCTGCTGTGTAGAATCACAGCGGAAGCGAGCCTCCAACAGCGCGTACGGAAGCCCAATACGCCGAAATGCAGGATCATGTGTGTGTGTGTGTATGTATATGTATATATATGTGTATATATAATATATATATATATATATATATATACACAAACGTGACCCTGTGCAGTGCCACCGTCCTATGGCAGTTTTACTGCTATAGGGCGGTAAGTGGTTATGGTGACGTAATGGAGATATTATACCCCTAATGTCCTCCTGCTCCTGGAAACTGTTTACTGCAGTCTGACTCCCCTGGAGTAGCCTGTATTTATCCCTTTGAATGCCAGGATGTTCATAAACTTACCTTGTTAGACAAGGGGTTAAAGCGGAACTGAACTCGGGAAGCTATGCCTAAAAGAGAAAAAAAGGACCACCAGAATTGCCTGTGTCCTCCCATCAGCTGGTCTTTTCTCCATTACTGACTTACCAAGCCTGGCTCTTTATAGAGGCGGCCATCTTGGTAGAGGCAGGACTTGCTTCTCCATGTCAGGGTTGCCCCCCTGATGATTGGCGATCTTTTGACTGTAGGAGTATTGACAGAGATGGAGGAAGCAGAGATCCGCAGAATGAATGAAGCAGGAGCAGGGAGATCCTTGCACTGCAGGTCCTTAAATACAGCTTCCTCTCCAGCAAGGAGAACCGTGAGCAGCGCAGTAGTGACATAACTAAATCTGGTGGAGCGAGCGTTCAGAGGCAGCAGTGCCTTAGATCAGTGGTCCTCAACCCTGGTCCTCAGGGCCCACTAACAGGCCAGATTTTGAGTATTACCTTGGGGAGATGCAGACTAGAGTACTGCAATCACTGAGCAGCAAATTATATCACCTCTGATGTATTTCAGTTATCTTGCAAACCTGGCCTGTTAGTGGGCCCTGAGGACCAGGGTTGAGGACCACTGCCTTAGATGATCTCATTCTGCAGATGTGAGGCTGTAGGTACAAGAATGCCTAGGTGCATTCACATAACTGGAAGTGCCATGCTAGTTCAAGACAAAAGGTACATTTTTCAGGGTACTTCCTAGGCACAGTAAACATTCCTGGATGTTTCCTATAACACAGCAAAACATACAGTATCTCACAAAAGTGAGTACACCCCTCACATTTTTGTAAATATTTTATTATATCTTTTCATGTGACAACACTGAAGAAATTACACTTTGCTACAATGTAAAGTAGTGAGTGTACAGCTTGTATAACAGTGTAAATTTGCTGTCCCCTCAAAATAACTCAACACACAGCCATTAATGTCTAAACTGCTGGCAACAAAAGTGAGTATACACCCTTAAGTGAAAATGTCCAAATTGGGCCCAATTAGCCATTTTCCCTCCCTGGTGTCATGTGACTCATTAGTACAAGGTCTCAGGTGTGAATGGGGAGCAGGTGTGTTAAATTTGGTGTTATCGCTCTCACTCTCTCATACTGGTCACTGGAAGTTCAACATGGCACCTCATGGCAAAGAACTCTCTGAGGATCTGAAAAAAAAAAGAATTGTTCCTTTACATAAAGATGGCCTAGGCCATAAGAATATTGCCAAGACCCTGAAACTGAGCTGCAGCATGGTGGCCAAGACCAGACAGCAGTTTACCAGGACAGGTTGCACTCAGGACAGGCTTTGCATATTTTCAAAAATGTGAGGGGTGTACTCACTTTCGTGAGATACTGTACATTTTTGAGTATTTATCTACTATTATTACCTTAGGGGTACTTGCAACCTGTTTTTTTTTTTTTTTTGCATCAAAACCCCTCTATATTTTGCCTATAGATGCACTCACTCTTAATTGGTTACATCATTTGATCCTTTCTTTTCCTTTTTTTTGTTTCCTTCTAGAAAGATCTTCTTGGCATACAGACCCTGCTGAACACCTCCGAGTCCAACCTGCACCAACTCACAGCACTGCTGGACTGCAGAGGACTCCACAAGGTGAGTTGGAGGACTAGAAAAAGCCAATCCCAGCAGTCTATTTTTTTTTCCCCCCTATAATAAGCAAGACAATAAATCTGGTTGTATTTAAAGCTGACCTCCAGGTTAAACAACTATTGTTTATTCACAAGAGTATTCTTACCTAAATCTTGGTGTTTTTATGTATTTCTTTGCCATTCGTGCAGTAATCCAGCACTCTGCCTCTGTGCAGGAGCTTCCTCTAATAAAGACCAGTCACTGCTGTTCTCTCTTCCTGTACAGGGTGACTGGTCTTGTCTCCACCCCCTCCTGTATTTCTCTGCAGGCAGCTTGCAGTGGGTGGGGTCTGCTGGGCCCCTCCCACAGCTCTGCTCTCTGCACAGGCTATGTACAGCACAGTGATTATATCACTGCTATTTTCACAAGGTATTATTTGTGTCTGCAAAGGCAAAGTTGGGTGTTTTATGGTCAGCATTGGCGGCCCCCTTAGCACAGGTTCCCTTTAAGACTTGCCTGGCTTCTCTCCCGAGTCTCATCCTCTTCTCTTCCTCCAGGATTATTTGGAAGCTCTAATAGGGATCTGCTACGATGGTGTTGAGGGGCTCCTTTATCTGGGTCTCTTCTCTCTGCTGGCGTCGGTGGCATTTACTGCTATGGCATGTGCCGTGCCAAGTGCCTGGAAACTGATACTAGCGAGGTGAGAGCCTGCTTCATATATTAAAACATTTCTATTTTTTAATACCAAACCGGGTTCAATGAGGTCCTTCTTCCCCCTGCCTCTGTTTTTTTTTTCCCCTCCCCTCCCCCTCTCTCCCTCCCCCTCTCCCCCTCCCTCTCTCCCTCTCTCCCCCTCTCCCCCTCCCTCTCTCCCTCTCTCCCCCTCTCCCTCTCCCTCTCTCCCCTCCCCCTCTCTCCCCCTCTCTTCCCCTCCCCCTCTCTTCCCCTCCCCCACTCTCCCCCTCTCCCCTCCCCCTCTCTTCCCCTCCCCCACTCTCCCCTCCCCCTCTCCCCCCCTCCCCCTCTCCCCCTCTCCCTCTCCTTCTCCCTCCCTCTCCTTCTCCCTCCCTCTCCTTCTCCCTCCCTCTCCCTCTCCCTCTCTTTCCCTCTCCCTCTCTTTCCCTCTCCCTCTCTTTCCCTCTCCCTCTCTTTCCCTCTCCCTCTCTTTCCCTCTCCCTCCCTCCTGCCTCACTCCTCTTTCCTTCCTTCCTCCCCCCTCTTCCTCTCTCTCCCCCATCTTCCTCTCTCTCCCCCATCTTCCTCTCTCTCCCCCATCTTCCTCTCTCTCCCCCATCTTCCTCTCTCTCCCCCATCTTCCTCTCTCTCTCCCCCATCTTCCTCTCTCTCTCCCCCATCTTCCTCTCTCTCTCCCCCATCTTCCTCTCTCTCTCCCCCATCTTCCTATCTCTCTCCCCCATCTTCCTCTCTCTCTCCCCCATCTTCCTCTCTCTCCCCCCCTCTTCCTCTCTCTCCCCCCCTCTTCCCCTCTCTCTCCCCCTCTTCCCCTCTCTCTCCCCCTCTTGCTCTCTCTCTCTCCCCCCTCTTGCTCTCTCTCTCTCTCCCCCCTCTTGCTCTCTCTCCCCCCCCCTCTTCTTTCTCCTCCACTCCCCCTCTTCCTCCCCCTTGCATTTTTCTGTCTCTAGAAGCCCATGTGAGGTTTTTAGATGTTGGCTGTAACAGGTTCTGCTGGGAATAGTATATGGCTTGCGGTAAAAGGCTGATGTTGTGTGTCGCAGGGAGAGAGATTATAACGACATTGACGAGGAGGATCCGTTCAACCCACAAGCGAGACGCATAGCTGTGCACAACCCCAACCGCGCTCAGCTGAGGAGCTTTTGCAGCTACAGCAGCAGCCTGGGGAGCCAAGCCAGCCTCCATCCGCCCACCCAGACCGTCTCCAACGCCCCCGTCGCCGAGTATATGTGAGTACCGGTCAGAGCTGTGAAGTTGACTTTCCACCTAAAAGAAACTTGCTTCAGAATCGAGTGTCTGTTAATGTAACTAACCTCAGAGACCTCAACTGAGTGACTTCAATCTTCAGTCTAGCATTCATCTTTTGCAACTGGTAACCATACTTACTAAATTCTTGTAGGTTGCCACCATCCTTATTTTCTTACTTGGATCCTATGTTCCTTTATTCATAGCCCCGCCCTCTGTAGGGAGTGGCGTGGAGGAGCTCAAAGGATCATGTGATGCCACTCGTCCACTCAAAAGCGCTGTGGAATGCAGAAAAAAAGTCCCTGACCCCTTTCCAAAATTGCGCCGTGCCAAACTGCATGGTGTTGCGGCACCATATGTCTTGGAATGTGCCAGCAGATGAATGGGGGTGCCGTTATTTCTTAAGAATCGATGGCACCGCCACATGTCTGCTGAAAGGGAGCGCGTTTCTGTGCGTGTCGGGAAAGCACGCAATTTTGTTTGTTCTCCTTCCCCGCTGTAGTGTGAAACTAGCCTAAGAGAAATTAATTTTTTAGAGTTTACATACACTTTTGCCCCGCTTCACACCGGTGCGATTTGACTGTTTAAAATCGCATGACAAGTCACACCCTATTTGTGTCTGTGGAACCGTTCAAGTGGGTGCGACTTGTGCCGAAGGTTCCTGCACTACTTTTGGCAATTTCACGTGCGAATTGCCCATATGTTGGCTAGCCGCACATGAAATCTCACATAACCGGCGGCTTTAAAGCCGCATTCAGTGTGATCCGGGGAATAAATACCGATTTATTAAAAAAAGACACCTGCCCTCATGATCCTAATTTGTTACATAGTAATATACTGTGTAATTTAATACAGAAGTTGGATCAGTGTATGTATTACAATGTAACAAATTTAAGATCTAAAGGGCATTCATTTTTTAAATAATCCTAAATTGTCACGTGTTTATTAAAAAAAAAGATCTTGAGCGTGTCCTTTTTTTTTTTTTTCTTTAAATAAATAAGTTGGATCAACCTGTATACTATATTACTACGTAACAGTTTTTAAGATTATTTAAAAAAATGCCCTCAAGATCTTTTTTGTTACATTGTAATATATATATATATATATATATATATATATATATATATATATACATACACACATATATACACAATGTATGCAATGTGTTACAGTGTATAATATATATGTATGTATGTGTGTGGGTATGTATGTGTGTGTGTGTGTATATATATATATATATATATATATATATATATATATATATATATATATATATATATATAATATAAATATATGTATATGTGTGTGTATATATATATATATATATATATATATATGTGAGTGTAATATATGTGTGTGTGTGTATGTGTATATGTATATATATAATATGCACACACATTGATCCAACTTCTGTGTTAAATTATACACTAAATTGTCAAAAGTATTGGGACGCCTGCCTTTACACGCACATGAACTTTAATGGCAGCCCAGTCTTAGTCCGTAGGGTTCAATATTGAGTTGGTCCACCCTTTGCAGCTATAACAGCTTCAACTCTTCTAGGAAGGCTGTCCACAAGGTTTAGGAGTGTGTCTATGGGAATGTTTGACCATTACTACAGAAGCGCATCTATAAAGACCTAGATTAGTGAGTTTGGGGTGGAGGAACTTGACTGACCTGCACAGAGTCCGGACCTTATCCGAATAGAACACCTTTGGGATTAATTAGAGCAGAGACTGCGAGCCAGGCCTTTTCGTCTAACATCAGTGCCTGACCTCACAAATACGCTTCTGGAAGAATGGTCAAACATTCCCATAGACACACTCCTAAACCTTGTGGACAGCCTTCCCAGAAGAGTTGAAGCTGTTATAGCTGCAAAGGGTGGGCCAACTCAATACTGGACCCTATGGACTAAGACTGACTGGAATGCCAATAAAGCTCATGTGCATGTAAAGGCAGGCGTCCCAATACTTTTGACAATATAGTGTAACAAATTAAGATCTTGAGGGCATTAATTTTTTAAATAATCCTAAATTGTCACATTGTCATATATACATTGATCCAACATGTTTAATAAGGCTCCATGCACACCTAGGCATTTTTGAATCACAGGCAGAATCACCACGATTCTGCTCACTATTCCAAATCGCTGCAGGACACACTTGCAATGCCATTACTTCATAATGATACCCCAATTGCGCCTTGCGAGTTATCGCTGCAAAATCACGGCGCGATTGGGGTGCCATTAAGAAGTAATAGCTTCGCCAACACGTCCTACATTATGCCGCTATTTAACCTCTTGCCGACCGCCCACCATAGTATTACTGTGGCAGGGCGGCTCGGCTGCGCAAACCCCCCCCCCCTCCCCCATGAGCAAGCATATTTAGGCATATATTAACCTTTTTAATCACCCCCAGTATTAACCCCTTCCCTGCCAGTATCATTTATACAGTAACAGTGCATATTATTTAGCACTGATTACTGTAGTAATATCACTGGTCCCCAAAAAGTGTTAAAAATGTCAGTTAGGGGTCCGATCTGTCCGCTGCAATGTCGCAGGCCCACTAAAAAGCGCAGATCGCCGACATTGCTAATAAAAAAAAATAAAAATAAAAAGTCCAAAAATCTATCCCGTAGTTTGTAAATGTTATAACTTTTGCGCAAACCAATTAAAATACGCTTTTTTGGATTTTTATTTTACCAAAAATATGTAGCAGAATACAAATTGGCCTAAACTGATAAAAAAAAATGTAATTTTTTGAATTTTTTTATTGGGAATGTTTTATAGCAGAAAGTAAAAAAAATATGGCGGTTTTTTATTTTTTTCAAAATTGGCGCTCTTTTTTTGTTTATAGCGCAAAATATAAAAACCGAAGAGGTGATCAAATACCACCAAAAGAAAGCTCTGTGGGGAAAAAAGGACATCAATTGTATTTGGGTACAGCGTTGCACGACTGCGCAGTTAAAGTAACGCAGTGCTGAATCGCAAAAAATGGCCTGTTCATTAACCACTTAAGCCCGGAAGATTTTACCCCCTTCCTGACCAGGGGCCTATTTTGCGATTCGGCACTGCGTGACTTTAACTGACAATTGCACGGTCGTGCGACGCTCTACCTAAACGAATTTGACGTCCTTTTTTTCCCACAAGCAGAGCTTTCTTTTGGTGGTATTTGATCACCTGTGCATTTTTTTGATCATGCACTATAAACAAAAAAATGCGACAATTTTGCAAAAATAACAATATTTTTCACATTTTTTTATATGAAATAACCAAAAAAATGTAAAAATCAAAATTTTTTAACATTTTTGGCCAATTTGTTTTATGCTACATATGTTTGGTAAAAAAAACATGAGCAAAATTGTGTGCATTCTGATCCCGCAGAGAAACTAGGGATGCACTGATCCGACTTTTTTGGTCCCGATCTTTTGCTTTGTGAAATCAACGATCCCGATCCGGAAGTACTGTTTTGTGAGCTTAAGGTGGAGGAACTTGACTGGCCTAATACTTCCGGAACGGTATCGGGATTGGATCGGCAGATACCTAGGAAATGTCCACCTCACACAGCCAGTGATGTGGATACCGAAAGAAAGACGACCCCTCCTATAAACAGAAGAAGAATGCCTGCAACTGTAGAATTTAGATGAGTAAAAGCTTTTTTTTCTCCTATTGAAGTGATTGAGGGAGGGTCAGAAGCCTGGAGAGTAGCGACGCCCCGGATCGGCCCGTGGGTCTGCTAAATTTTACCGATCCAGCTATTTTGCCAGTATCGGGTCGATATCCGATCCGAATATCGGATCGGTGCATCCCTAAGAGAAATGAACTGCACTTTAGTAGACGCAGTGTGCCGCTCATTGTTAAGGACTCCACCATGCATCAGCAACCACAGTGCGTTTACGCATGCCAAATGGCATGGTGCCGGGGCCATTTAAGAAAAAAGGGATCAGGGACTTCTTCCCCTACGTTTCTGGATGTAGGGCAGCTCATTGAAATGCATGGACTGCCCACATGCAGAATTCATGTGAACCTGGTCTAAATAAAGATTATATGGAAAAAAGATACCTGCCCAATTAAAGTGGTTACAACTATTAACCACTTACCGCAAATTGACGTGTATATATGTCGGCAAACTTTGCGGTGTTATACCGGGGTGATGGCTCTAGCTAGAGGCATCACCCCGGTATTGTGGTTTAGAGCCAACGGTCGGCTTTCCGTCTGTAGCGACCGATGCGGCTCAAGAGCCGCTCGATCGTTACCCGGGTGAGCGGGAGGGGATGTCAACCCCCCGCCGCCTTCCGTGACTTCGCCCGGGCCTCCCGTCCCACCGGGAGACCCGAGCACCCAGCCGGCACGTCCGCCGGCTGGATGGAGTCCCGATCTAAGCCGGAAGCTGCTTCGATCGCGTCTTCGATGACGTAACCCGGAGGCGGCGTCCATGACGGGTTACTCTGCTGCAAAAGGCGGCAGATTTAAAAAAACGGCTGTATGCAAAAATGCAGTTTTTGGCGTTTTGAATACATGGAAGTGTAGTGGAGGGGTCTTTTAGACCCTCGATCCCTCCATAAAGCGTACCTGTCACTGCATATTGGTGTCACAAGGGATGTTTACATTGCTTGTGACAGCAATAAAAGTGATCAGATTTTTTTTTTTAAAAAAAAACCTGTAATAAAGTAAAAAAAAAAAATAAAATAAATGGGAAAAAAAAAAAAAACATTTTAGCCACCCCTGTCACCGTTAGCTCGCGCACGAAAGAAAACATATACGGAAGTCGAGCCACGAATGAAATCGCTGTTCAAACCACACATGTGAGGTATCGCCGCAATCGCCAGAGCGTGAGCAATAATTTAAAAAAAAGAGCTACAATCTAACACTAAACTGGTAACCGTTAAAAAAATTTAAAAGCGTCGCCTATTGAGATCTCTATTGACCGTAGTTTGTCGCCATTCCACGGGTGTGCGCAATTTTAAACTGTAACATGTTGGGTATCTATTTACTCGGCGTGACATCATCTTTCACAATATACAAAAAAAATGGGCTAACTTTACTGTTTAGTATTTTTTAAATGCAGTGAAATGTGATTTTTCGTAATTTTTCCCAAAAAATGGCGTTTTAAAGACCGCTGCGCAAATACCGCGTGACAAAAAATATTGCAATGACCGCCATTTGATTCTCCAGAGTCTTTGCTAAAAAAAAAAAAAAAAAAATATATATATATATATATATATATATATATATATATATAACGTTTGGGGGTTCTAAGTAGTTTTCTAGAAAAAAATACTGATTTTAACTTGTGAACAAAAAGTGTCCGAAATAGGGCTGGGGCTTAAGTGGTTAATGATCCATGTCTGTTTGTTTCTTTCTAGGAATCAGGCGGCTTTGTTCGGAGGTAACCCTCGATATGAAAACGTGCCCCTGATTGGGAGAGGATCACCCCCACCCACGGTACGCTGGGCTTCCGAATCAAAATCTTTCTTGTAGCACAAATTATACAGCTTTTGTATAGGAGTGAAGAAAAGGACGGAGGGAGGGAAAAGGGGGGGTTGCTTAAAACCTGATATAAAAGCCTGCGTCCTCTTGGAGAAGCAACCAATCAGCATCCACCTCTATTCCCAGCATCGTTTAGCAGCATCTGGTTACTATGGACAACACAAATACTTCTTTTTTGATTTGTTACAGTCCCAGCATGGTATACAAAAATCCATTTTTTCCTATGTGGCTGGAAATCTATTTACTTGATTTCTGTTGGATTGAAAAAGAAATCATTTTTTTCTTATCTAATTAAACGTCTTCCTGATATTTCCTCAGCCATGAATGCTAAATGATTTAACACGTAACACGCCCTTCATCTTTCCTGTAATCGGAGTCTTTTTTTTTTTTTTACACAAAGAGCCCATTGAGGAAGTTCAGGAAGGTCATTTATTTTCATTCTCCCGCAAAATTCCGCTAGTTTTGTTCCCCGGTTGGTGGATTTTTATTATTATTCAGAATTTATAAGCAATATAACATATATAACAGTTTGTGCAATGCTGTACGAAGTTATGAATGTTTGAAAGTTGCGATATCCAAGCGAGGTGTTAAAAAAAAAAAAAATGGTAGAAAGATTAGCTCAGGAAGGTGTAAATTATCTGCAAATGTTTAACTAAAAGTCTTTATAAATTGGTTTAAACTGCCTGAAAATAGTGCATTGCGTGTCATCAAACTACTCCAAGCAGCTTTGTAAATAAAGCTAATACACTATATGGTCAAATGTATGTAGACTCTGCTCCAAATGATGGAGTCCAGGTGTCTCCAGTGAAGGGTCCTGGTAATTCTCATTCATACAAAGACATTGTAGACAATTGTGCTCTTTCAACCTTGTGGTAACAGTTTGGTGAAGACCCTTTTCTGTTCCAGCATGACTGTCCCCTGTTTACAAAGCTGTCTCCAAAAGGACAAGGTTTGACCAGTTTTGGTATGGTGGAACTTGAGTGTTCTGCACAGAGCCCTGACCTCAACCCTACGGAACACCTGACCTCAAAAAATTGGGCACAAATTCTCATAGATATACTCCACAATCTTGTGGAAATCCCTCCTAGAAGTGTGGAGGAATCAAGAATTCTGACTGCAACCTTACTGAACACATTTTGGGGTGAATTAGAATGAGCCAGGTCTTCTCCACCAACATCTCCATAAAGACATGGTTTGACCAGTTTGGTGTGAAGGACCTCAACCCTACTGAACACCTGACCTCAAAAAAATTGGGCACAAATTCTCATAGATATACTCCACAATCTTGTGGAAATCTCTCCTAGAAGAGTGGAGGAATCAAGAATTCTGACTGCAACCTTACTGAACACATTTTTGGGTAAAGTAGAATGAGCCAGGTCTTCTCAACCAACATCTCCATAAAGACTTGGTTTGACCAGTTTGGTATGGCGGAAATTGAGTGTCCTGCACAGAGTCCTGACCTCAACCCTACAGAACACTTCACCTCGAAAAATTGGGCACAAATTCTCATAGATCTACTCCACAGTCTTGTGGAAATCCCTCCTAGCAGAGTGGAGGAATCAAGAATTCTGACTGCAACCTTACTGAACACATTTGGGGGTAAATTTAGAATGAGCCAGGTCTTCTCAACCAACATCTCCATAAAGACTTGGTTTGACCAGTTTGGTGTGAAGGACCTCAACCCTACTGAACACCTGACCTCAAAAAATTGGGCACAAATTCTCATAAATCTACTCCACAATCTTGTGAAAAACCCCATAGTAAGGTGGAGGAATCATGAATTCTGAGCTCAACCTTACTGAACACCTTTGGGGTAAATTAGAATGAGCCAGGTCTTCTCTAAAGACATGGTTTGACCAGTTTGGTATGGAGGAACTCGAGTGTCCTGCACAGAGCCCTGTCCTCATCCATACTGAACACCTAAGTTCGAAAATTAGGCACAAATTCTCTTAGATATAACCCACAATCTTGTGAAAAACCCCATAGTAAGGTGGAGGAATCATGAATTTCTGACTGCAACCTTACTGAACACATTTTGGGGTAAAGTAGAATGAGCCAGGTCTTCTCCACCAACATCTCCTTAAAGACATGGTTTGACCAGTTTGGTATGGAGGAACTCGAGTGTCCTGCACAGAGCCCTGACCTCAACCCTATTGAACACCTGACCTCGTAAAATTGGGCACAAATTCTCATAAATCTACTCCACAATCTTGTGAAAAACCCCATAGTAAGGTGGAGGAATCATGAATTCTGAGCTCAACCTTTCTGAACACGTTTGGGGTGAATTCGAATGAGCCAGGTCTTCTCAACCAACATCTCCCTAAAGACATGGTTTGACCAGTTTGGTATGGAGGAACTCAAGTGTCCTGCACAGAGCCCTGACCTCATCCCTAGTGAACACCTGAGCTCGAAAATTGGGCACAAATTCTCTTAGATATACCCCACAATCTTGTGAAAATCCCCCATAGTAAGGAGGAGGAATCATGAATTCTGAGCTCAACCTTACTGAACACCTTTGGGGTGAATTAGAATGAGCCAGGTCTTCTCAACCAAAAGACATGGTTTGACCAGTTTGGTGTAAAGGATCTCAACCCTACTGAACACCTGACCTAAAAAAAATGGGCACAAATTCCCATAGATATACTCCACAATCTTGTGGAAATCCCTCCTAGAAGAGTGGAGGAATCAAGAATTCTGAGCTCAACCTTACTGAACACCTTTGGGGTGAATTAGAATGAGCCAGGTCTTCCCAACCAACATCTCCATAAAGACATGGTTTGACTAGTTTGGTGTGAAGGAACTCAATGGTCCGCACAGTCTTAACTTCAACCCTACTGCACACCTTTGAAATGAATTGCCCATCATTTACAAACTAGGCCTTGTTTTTGGTGCCCAATGTGAGGTCCAATGTGTGACCCATGTCTTCTCATCCATCAGTACCTGACCTCACAATTGGGCACAAATTCTCAAAGACACCCTTCAAAATCTTGTGAAAAGTCTTCCTAGGAGAGTGGATGTTATAGGAGGGGAAACTCCATAATAATGGCCATGGTTTCGAATGAAATATCAGAGTCCAAAACGGTTGGCCATATAGTGTATGCGATAGGCTCTGATTGCTTATTGTGGGTTCTAAAATGACTTATGATGTTGATCCTGGGGTCCATCAGAATTTTCCCTGGTCTGCACCCCAGCTTGGATGGGACTGGAATCCCCAGGGCCATGTCACATTGGTGATTCTGAGCTGCAAAGCGCAGCTGGCATTTTCTCTAATGAAGGTCACCAGGGAGGGAGCAGCGATGAAGTGATGCCATGTGAGTTGGCTGTGACGTTTTAGTGGTTTGGCCCTCATGGACCTGTTGATATCTAGAAGTTTGAAAAGCACATTTATTGTGTTTTCATGATGTGCGCCTTCATTCGTTTTTACATTCTCTGTGTGGCTTTGCTTTCTGTTCTTTCCAGCAATACTTTGGGTAAAGAAAGGGAAGGAAGGCAAGATTTTTTTTTTTGTTCACCTTAACCCCTTTTCAACAGCATTGCGCATGTATAGGTCAGCAGGGTGGGTGTGCCTTAATCCCCAATCACCGCATATATTCATCACTGTCTTGTTTTGTGGCATGCTCCATGGGTGCCCCAAGGACTGTGACCGAGCTGTCACAAACAGATCACAGTCAAGTACTGATGATAGGCTGGACTGTGCAGCCAACCCAGCTTAAAGGAGTTACGTTAACCTGTTAGAAGGAACCTGTCACTAGATCAACCAAATTTAGCAACAGCTTTGCATATAGATTAAAAAATTCACATAGCTCATTGAAACTGCATGTAAAGTCATTCTGTGCAAATGGGGCAAAAAAATGTGGCGTTATGGCCACTAGATGGCGCGTACTATCACCAGTAATACATATGCTACTCCACGCCATCTAGTGGCCATGGTGTGGTATTTTCTGCATTCACGCACTTGAGTTGCAGAGAATATAGCCTGAGAACATTTGATTTGCCCCATTTGCACAGAATGAATTGTATAAATTGTTTGGATAGATGAACGGCTACAGAAATGATAAAAATATAAGGTGTCTTCTGTACCCTTAATTGAGTCTTTGGACTTTATTCAGGAACTTTAACAATGGAGGGGGGTTTCCACAGCACAGAAATGTAATTTCTATAGTAAAGTAAGTTTATCAGTTATAAATCTGCTTGCTAATACATCTTTTGTTTTTGCGATCGTGCTTTGGAGCTAAGTAGTGTGAAAAGTAAGTTGTCCCTGTAAGTCGTCTGTCCCTGAAAAAGTGTATGCCATGTCTCCCCCCCTTCCCATTGTCTGTCTGACCTGTGAGGCATTGTGGCGTTTGTCCGAAAACAGACCTGTTTTAGGCTTATTTAATATCAGGTGGTGACAAGGTGCAGTGACTACGTCTTTACATGGTGTTATTTTTCATTTCATAAAGCGGTTTGAGCACCGATGATCCAAGTAACCCATATTTAACAACCCATTAATGGCTTCCTTGCATCAGAGACCCTCCCTTACATGAGAATCCACATCAGAGTCCCCTCTAACATTAGATTCCCCATCAAAGTCCACTCTACATACAAGTCCCCATCAGAGCACCTTTGCATTGGAGTATCTCCTTATATCAGGGTCCCCATCCGTGTCCCCCTTAGCATCAGGATCCCTATCAGAGTCCACCTTACATTAAATGCCCCCCTTACATCAGAGTCCTTCATACATGAGATTCCCTATCAGTGCTCCACTTTACAGCAGTGTCCCCTCTTATATGTGGGGGCTGGATAAAACCTTGCAGCAGGCTAGATTCACCCATGGGTGTTAGTTTGGCCACAACTCACATTCAATCCAGTGCTGTCCTCTGCAGTACCTTTCTCTGCCACAAGATGCCCTCGGTCTTCCAGGTTAAAGGATACCCAGTGGACATATTGTGAGTGCAAGGTGTCAACGCCCCCCCCTGAGGGGGTGTGGCAATGTCCCCCCTCCCTGAGGGGGTGTCAACCCCAGCCCCCCCCCCCCCCGCGAGGGGGTGTCAACACTCCGTCCCCCTCAACACCCCACCTCCACCCCCCCTGAGGGGGTATCTTTAAAAATAATCCCTGTTGATCTTCCTATGAAGAATGTTGTTCAGGCACTTCCTTATATAAGGTGACAACGCTCCTGTCCCTGTCTGCCATTTGTGCTCCTATGTTGTCACCCAGTCACATGAGCCTCCAATGGAGACTACATGTGGCCATTTGTGTTCGTGTGTTGACACCCTGTCACATGGGCTTCCAATGAAGACTACATGTGGCCATTTCAACACACATTATACAGTCATGGTCTGCTGTTGTCGCCATAAGGAAACCCGTCCTGAGAAATACCGTGCACCTGAGGCTGCATTTCACGTAGAAAGGAAGTAGCTACAAAGAGACCGCAGCAGCACTATGATGGAACAAGGGGTGATGAGTGATGAAAGGGGAAAACAAGGCGACTGTTTGATACACAGCGCTTTAGCAAACTACGTGTCCAGTTGGGGACTGCATCTACTTTAAAGCTAAGAGTAATGTGAACATTGCACCAACCAATCATACTGCTTTGTGCTGATTGCCGAAATGTGATTCCTGCACTTTGCACGTCATCACTGCTCCTCACACCGCCTACTTAAATAAGTCAGTTGCTTCCCATTCCTCATGAGGCTGCTTGTGATAGAAAATTGTGTAGGTTGATGACTCTGGTAAGGAAAGCCTATATGGATTGCTTCCTGCCTCTGCTGTTCATTAGAGGACCCATTTAGCATATTGACGTTTAAGTGCCGCGGTTGGCCGTGGTTTTCCGGCAGTTGGGATACTCATATCGGGTTGTTGGGTGGACAGGTCTATTAGGAGTGATAGATTACCGGCAAGTCAGTAGAATGTGTCCAACTTAGGTGCAAACGGCTGCACAATGAATTATTTAGAAGCGGGAAAATGCTGAACACGAGTAAGTAACAGAGTCTCCATCATTCGTGCCTAGATGAGAAGTGTGATGGTTGGTTAGATAAGATTTTGGGGTTCTCAGGGTCTCCGTGTATTTTGTATACGATCAAACTGCTCTCGTGGACGAACATGATCCACATGTCCTTCAAGACTTCAACTGCTGGGGGTTTAGGAGCACCAAAGGAATAATAATTGAGGAAAAAGGACCTCAGCCACTGGAATGACCCAACTCCCCATTATCAGAGTCTGAGAGTGGACACACCAAGGTCTGTCACTAAACCGCAGTCTTGGCTGTCTCCCAAGCCCTACAGAATGGGCTTTGTGCCCCTTGTGTTGGCTAGATTACCAGCTAGTCAATAGAAAAGACTTTGTGAATCCAGCATAGGTGCAAGCAGCTGCACAATGAATTTTTCGTAAGCGGGAAAATGCTAAATGCAGAGAGTCTCCATTAGTAGTACCCAGAGAAGAACGTGTGATGGTTGGATGGACAAGGTTTGGGGGTTCTCATAGTATCAATGTATTTTGTATACATTAAAACTTCCCTTGTGGAAGAAAACAATACAAATGTCCTCCTAGACATCTTGGGGGTTTAGGAGCACCAAAGAAATGATATATGGAAGCAAAAGGATCCCAGCCACAGGCCTGCCCCTCCTCCCCTGAGAATATACACAGAGGTCTGTGACTATACAACAGTCTTGGCTGCCTCCCAATTCCTGAAGTAGGGGGCCTTGTGTCCCCCAATACCAGTTGGCAAGATCAACGGCTAGTCGCTAGAATAGACAAATGTGTCCAGCTTAAGTGCAAACTGCTACATGATGAATATTTCATAAGCGAGAAAATGCTGAACACAAGAAAACAGAACCTCCATCATTAGTGCCCAGACAAGGGAGTGTGATGGTTAGATAAGATTTGGGGGTTCTCAGGGTGTTTTCTATATGTTCTAACTGCTCTCATGGAAGAACATGATCCAAAAAGACTTCAACTGGTGGGGGGTTTAGGAACACCAAAGGAATAATAATTGGGGAAAAAGGACCCCATCCACCGGAATGACCCTACTCCCCGCTATCATACAGTCTGAGAATAGACACATCAAGGTCTGTCACTACACAGCAGTCTTTGCTTTCTCCCAAGCCCTGAAGAAGGGGCTTTGTGTCCCCCGATACGTGTTGGCTAGATCACCAGCTAGTCAGTAGAATGGACCTCGTGTGTCCAGCTGTGGTGCAAACTACTACACAATTAATATTTTTGTAAGCAGCTAAATGCAAACAAATGGGGTCTTGCATAATCAGCGCCCAGACAAGGAAGTGTGATGGTTGGATGGATAAGATCTGGGGGTTCTCAGTGTCTCGGTGTATCTTGCATATGTTCAAACTGCACTTGTGGAAGGAAATAATCCAAATATCCTTCCAAACTTCAGCTGTTGGGGGTTTAGGAGCATCGAAGGAGTGATAATTTGAAGACAAAGGACCATAGACACCAGAATGATAGTCTGGGAACAGACACTGCAGTATGTGACTATGCATAAGTCTTGGCTACCTCCCAAGCCTTAAAGAAGGGAGTCTGTGTCCCCGACATGCATTTGGCTTGTTTTATCAACCTTTAAATTATAAAAGAATTTAAATGTATCCAAATCCAAAACTTTTTAAGAAACAGTATAGGGCACAGAGTGTGTAGTCATGGAGCATACGTTATATTGGGGGAATTGCCCTTAAAGCACCCTCACATAACCCCACCTACTCCTTACTCCTAGTGTCCTTAAGTTATGGACGACTTCTCCTCTGGAGAAGTTTCTACACCAAGTGGAAATCTTCCAATGGGAACACTAGTTTCAGTGTCAAAAAAGGGGATTTCTCTTAGAGATTTCTTGTGTCAGTAGGACAGGAAATGAAGGGTAATTTCTCAAATAAAACATGGATAAAAAAAAAAAAAAAAGAAACAAAGATTTGGAATTTATTTATGGAAAAATAATTTTGGACTTCTTCACTTCCAACACTATCCCATTGGTCACAGTGTGATCCTTAAGGACACCCACAGTTCCAAACGCCAAATTTCCCCTATATGGGTACGCTGTGTGCCACCCGTAGGAGTCTGTCCTCACTTGTGCAGGAGCCGTAGAAGAAAAAAAGAAGGCACGTGCCAATGATGTCACTTCCTTCAGTCAAACTTGGGTGAATAGACACCACTTGATGCCATTCCCTGCCTAGAAACTGCCCCAACTGATGCATTTCACCCTCATGTGCTTAGAGGTTTATGACTAAGCGTACGAGGGCGAAACATGTCAGAGGAGTGATCACAGGTGGGGACTGGCAGCAAGTGGTGTTCATTTGTTAAAGTTTGACAAAAGGTAGTGACATCATTGGTGCACGTCTTCTCTATCTCATTGGTGCTTCTAAACCCCAAAGAGCAAGTGAAAGAGGAACTGTCTGTGTTATCCAACATATGCCAATCTTTCATTCTCTTACAAGTTCCAAAACAGGTTTACTGTTGGCAATACTGGCAGAGCTTTCAGTTAACATGGGTTGTGAGTTCTGTAACTATTTATCAATGCATTCTGTTCTCTAGTATAAGACTGTTGAACCAGGTTTATCTGTAGACAACCATGTGACCCAATTCCAACCGATAACTTTCGTAACCACCAGACTGTGCCCCAAAGAACTATCCCAGCCTCTGCCCGGTCAATTATCTCCCCATCATGACCCTTGTATATGGTGTTGATTTTCATAACCAAAGGCATTTTGTTGTAGCCGGCCCCAACACCTTCTAGTACACCGATAGGCGAAATGTTGGTTAAACACATTGACTTCGTGCCTCTGTTGGTTATTTTTAGCAGCTACATTTTAAGAACCCCTTCATACTTGTTTGTAGAAATGTGCGATTCGATTTCAAGGAATCCGAAATAAACTAAATTAATTACCTGAATTTGAAAATGAGTTAAAAAATGTATTTGAATTCAAAAACAAATTGAAATTCTAAATGGAAACATTTTGAAATAAATACAGTAAGGTATAAAAGTGAAATATGATTTCTACTTAAGCTGCTTTATAGAAAGGAATATAATAGAATAAAATAGAAAAGAATAGAAAATAAAGGAATAGGATAAAACCAAATGGAATAGAATAAAACAATAGAATAGAGAAAAATAGAATAGAAAAAAATAGGATATAAAATAATTTAATTGAAAATAAAAGAATAGAATAGAGTAGAATAAAATAGAAAATACTAAAGAATAGAAAAAATAGAATATAACAGAATAAAATGGAACAAATATAGCTGCCTTACGAAATTTGACATTCGGATTGCGAATCAATTTAAAAATAACAAATGTACGAAACGAATCCAAAGATATGAATGGAATTCCGAAAACAAATCATTCTAACATAATGAATATAAAATAAAAATTATTAACCTAAGGAACGAATCCGAAATGAAATTTTTTTTTCCGTTGTACACATCCCTATTTGTGTGTTACGTTGGTCAAAAATAGTGCAGGTACTTTTATTTCATGCTTGTTCAGGGTAAAACGGGCTGCATTAACGCAACACCCATCAACAAATGAACACTGCATACGTTCCGTGTACAGACAAGTGTGACGGGCCCTGAAGCTAAAAATTCAAAACAGATCCCCTTAGACTTTCTAGGCTGAAGCCCCTTTGTTAGATCTTAGAACCCTTCTATTCATGTCTGGCCTCCCTAGTCTCATCACCGTTATCACTTGTGTATGTTGCATGTATTTGGCAGATTGTGATCCATTGTGTAACATTTTGTTAATTTTTTTTCCACAGTACTCCCCCAGCATGAGGGCCACGTATCTCTCAGTGAGCGAAGAACCAACCCCTATTTATGGGAACGCTTAAAACCCGTTGTCGTCCTCCCCTCCCACGAAAAGGAGCAGCCCCAACTGGTGGGGAATCCTTAAATCCAGGTGTCGTAGATCGGAGGAAAGAGCTATCCTGCAACAGCCGAACCTTCGTCAGAAATAGACATCAAAAGGGGGGGCCAGCATTCTGTTCAATTCATGCCCTGCTAAGTTGGAGACACCAATGAATAAGACACAAAGTACCCTGCATTTTGATGGGCTCTTCTCTTTTACGATACCGCAAGGCTTTATAAGAAATATAAAGCTGTGTACACACCAAACCTGACCTAAAATAGTTCACAACTTTCAACATTGTCGACAAGTACAGTCTGGCCTAATATTGCCACCTATTGGTCAGTAGTGGTGACAGCATTTTTTTAAATAGCTGACCCTGAAATATTTACTTGTTAGAGAGCTACTAGATAATTGTTAAAACTTTTTTAGGTTCTTATTTAGGGGCCCCTGTCGATGGGCTTTGGGCTGGTGTGGATGAAATTGGTTTGAGATGCTTCTGAGATCATTCAGGATTCATTGAATTTGACCTGCAGTTGACTTCCCTTTTGACCTGCAGTTGACTTCCCTTTTGACCTGCAGTTGACTTCCCTTTTGACCTGCAGTTGACTTCCCTTTTGACCTGCAGTTGACTTCCCTTTTGACCTGCAGTTGACTTCCCTTTTGACTTTCAGTTGACTTCCCTTTTGACCTGCTGACCTGCGGTTGACTTCTCTTTTGACCTGTGGTTGACCTGCCATCGACTTCCCCCCTTTTGACCAGCCGTCGACTTCCCCCCTTTTGACCAGCCGTCGATTTCCCCCCTTTTGACCAGCCGTCGACTTCCCCCTTTTGACCAGCCGTCGACTTCCCCCTTTTGACCAGCCGTCGACTATCCCCCTTTTGACCAGCCGTCGACTATCCCCCTTTTGACCAGCCGTCGACTATCCCCCTTTTGACCACCAGTTGACTTCCCCTCTCCTTTTGACCACCAGTTGACTTCCCCCGCCCCCCTTTTGACCACCAGTTGACTCCCCCCCCCCCTTTTGACCACCAGTTGACTCCCCCCCCCCCCTTTTGACCACCAGTTGACTTCCCCTCCCCCCTTTTGACCACCAGTTGACTTCCCCTCCCCCTTTTGACCACCAGTTGACTCCCCCCCCCCCTTTTGACCACCAGTTGACTTCCCCCCCCCCCTTTTGACCACCAGTTGACTTCCCCCCCCTTTTGACCACCAGTTGACTTTCCCCCCTTTTGACCACCAGTTGACTTTCCCCCCTTTTGACCACCAGTTGACTTTCCCCCCTTTTGACCACCAGTTGACTTTCCCCCCCTTTTGACCACCAGTTGACTTTCCCCCCCTTTTGACCACCAGTTGACTTTCCCCCCCTTTTGACCACCAGTTGACTTTCCCCCCCTTTTGACCACCAGTTGACCTTCAGTTGGCTTTCCATATGACCTGCATTTGACCTGCTGCTAGTGGATTTTGCATTCTCACTGGCTAGTATGGGAAAGCAAAACCCAGCTGATGCAATCAAAAGCCCATTGACACAAACTCTTAATAAAACGAAGAGCAATGTGTAGTCATTCCTAAAAACCAATGAGAAAGCAACTTTTATTCTAAATGCTCTGAACTGATGAAAGCTAAAAAAAAAAAAATCTTGGTGGGCATGACTGGACAACGTGTTAAATAAGTGTTCTAATATTTGATATAGACTTCTGGCTTTAGAATTTTGCTCCAGTTGAAATGAATAATAATTGTATTAATTTAAGAAAAGCGCAAACAAGGTCTTAAGCCTTGATGCCAAGAGACAGTCAGCGGCAGAAGTGCAGTTTGCACATTGATCGCACCGTCGCTCGTAGAACTTGGGCTCGTCATCAAGGACCCGGCTCGCTGAGCTGAGCGAAGACTTCTATACATGCTTTTCTCGGCTAAAGGAAGAAACCCCGACACTGGTGCTTCTCCTAATGTATAATACTTTTTATTTGCTGTATTTTGTTACTTTGTCTTTCAGGAATAGGATTAAAGTGGACCTTCAGTCATTTTATTTTTTATTTTTTTTGGATAAAGTACAGTTAGTAGGAAATTCTCTGTCAGGTTTTTACTGTTCAGAAAGTAGAAGAAAGGTGTAGGATGCTGGATCTCCTAGCCGGTAAAAACAGGCGGTTAATTTGCAGCGTTCCCTACAATGTGACATGGCGGGCGCTCGCACCTGGTAACATAACTGTTACCATGTTACTTTTTTTCATGGTGCGGCAAGTTCATATAAGAGGTGCTGCTTGCCAGACTCTTTCATTGAAGTCAACAGGACCACCCCAAAACCTTGTGCCGAACGCTCGGCATGCAGTTGCAGTGCGGTATTTAATCCCAACAAGGCCCAGGCCTAGGGCGGCACTTTGCAGGGGGGCAGCAAAAAAGCCGCCCCTCCCCCCCCCTCCACCTGAGACTCTTTTGGCCACTGGTTGCTAGAGCCGCCTCTCCCCCCTCTCTCTCTCACCCCCCCCTCTCTCACCCCCCCTCTCTTTCTCTCTCAACACCTCCTCTCTCATCCGCCCTCTCTTTCTCTCTCAACCCCTCCTCTCTAATCCCCCCTCTCTTTCTCATCCCCTCTCTCTCACTGCCCCCCTCTCTCTCTCTTTCATCCCACTCTCTCTCTCTAATCTGACGCTCTCTCTCTAATTTGACGCTCTCTCTCACCCCCCCTCTCTCTCACCCCCCTCTCTCTCTCTCATACCCCCTCTCTCTCTCATACCCCCTCTCTCTCTTATCCCCCCTCTCTCTCTCATCCCCCCCTCTCTCTCTCATCCCCTCTCTCTCTCTCATCCCCCCTCTCTCTCTCATCCCCCCTCTCTCTCTCATCCCCCCTCTCTCTCTCATCCCCCCTCTCTCTCTCATCCCCCCTCCCTCTCTCATCCCCTCTCTCTCTCTCATCCCCCCTCTCTCTCTCATCCCCCCTCTCTCTCTCATCCCCCCTCTCTCTCTCATCCCCCCCTCTCTCTCTCATCCCCCCCTCTCTCTCTCATCCCCCCCTCTCTCTCTCATCCCCCCCCTCTCTCTCTCATCCCCCCCCTCTCTCTCTCTCTCCCCCCTCTCTCTCTCTCTCCCCCCCTCCCTCTCCCTCCCTCACCCACCCCCTCTCTCTCATCCCCCCTCTCTATTATCCCCCCCTCCCTCACCCACCCCCCCTCTCTCTCTCCCATCCCCTCTCACTCCCCCTTTTGTGAGATCTCAGGGGTTCATGCTGGGACTTGGAGTCACTCAATTTTGGAGGGAGTCACATCCGTTAAAGAAAGGAGTGGGGAAAATTTACATAGGAGGGGGAAGGGGGGGGGGGCGCCCAATTTTTGTTTTGCCTAGGGCAGCACAAAACCAAAAAACACCACTGAGTAAACCGACTCGAAACCACCTCTGAAAAACCGATCAGAGGGGTGGCGAAGCCTGCCACTCGTGTGAACGAGCCCCTTAACATAGTAAATGTTTTGACTCCGGTCCTAAGCATTGTGGAGGAAACTATTCTACTTGGGCATCTCTCCCAGGAGTGGTGGCTGAAGGTGGCTCTTTGTTTGAGTAGGAACTGTGCAAAGGAGGAAAGAGACAAAAATAGACCATATAGAATCCAAATGTGAATTTTATTCAGATGCTTGTATTAGAATTATATAAATGCAACGCGTTTTGAGGGTTCATAGGGTCACCCTTCATCAGGGCTCCAGATACTGGTTAGATACTGGTTAGGCATCTGGAGCCCTGATGAAGGGAGACCCTTTAAACCTTCAAAACACTTTGGATTTTTTTTGATAAAAGATTGAGCGATTAAGCAGATTAATTACCCTTCAGGATCCCTCTAACTTTATCAGTCCGGGGGACCTGCTGGCTGAAATGTGTTATCTTGACTTTATACTTTGTGCTTTTGGCGTTTTCCTCCTTTAAGGAAAAAGGAAGGAGGTTGGGACTTTGAGTGAGAGGCATGACACAGCTGGTAAAAGAAGCAATACCACATTTATTGGACATATAAATACAAATCGAAACATTGCACATTCCAGATTGCACAATAAAAATGAATTGATTGTAACAGGGATGAGCTGAAATGTTGTCCCCAAACCATTGACTAGCAATAACTGCATCACAAAGCTCAACGCGTTTCGTGGGTAACGTAACCACTTCCTCAGAAGCAGGCAAATGATGCATATCATGCAGCTCAAGTTGCAGAAATGTGGCGTGTCTTTGGGCGTCCTCTCTGGCGGTGGAGGCTGCCAGCATCCACTGCACCTCGAGAGATGCCTTACTTTTCCGCACGCCTGCGTGATGCTGGGGCTTTGGTATTTATTTTATTTATTTCAGGTACTTATATAGCGCTGTCAATTTACGCAGCGCTTTTACATATACATTACACATTCACATCAGTCCCTGCTCTCAAAGAGCTTACAATCTAAGGTCCCTAACTCACATTCATACATACACAGTAGGGCCAATTTTTATACAGGATCCAATTAACCTACCAGCATGTCTTTAGAGTGTGGGAGGAAACCGGAGTACCTGAAGGAAACCCACGCAGGCACAGGGAGAACATGCAAACTCCAGGCAGGTAGTGTTGTGGTTGGGATTCGAACCAGCGGCCCTCGGTATGGAGCAGCACGATGTTCAGAGCTCTTCGAGTTGGGTTTGGGAATTTTTTACTCTGTTCAAACCTTCACTGTCTACCATCTTATTGCAAGCCCACCGGCTCCTGGATATTTGGTTGTGTGCATGCTCGATCCGCTCATTTTTTCTGCCCCCTCAGTTCCCAGGATGGATACCCTTGGCCACATTCAGCTTTTCAAGCCACATTTCTGTAACTTGAGCTGCATTATATGCATCATTTGCCTGCTCCTGAGGAAGTGGCTACATTACCCATGAAACGCGTTGAGCTTTGTGGTGCAGTTATTGCTAGTCAATGGTTTGGGGACAACATTTCAGCTCATTCCCGTTACAATCAATTCATTTTTATTGTGCAATCTGGAATGTGCAATGTTTTGATTTGTATTTATATGTCCAATAAATGTGGTATTGCTTCTTTTACCAGCTGTGTCATGCCTGTCACTCAAAAGTCCCAACCTCCTTCCTTTTTCCTATTCAACAGGGATGGAGGTGTATGGCATGTTTGACCATGCACTTCATTCAAAGTCCCACAATTTTCCCTCTCCGTTTTCCTCTTTTAACACCCTCATTTTTATAATTCTGTGTCCCCACTGGGGAGACTTCCCTTCACTTCCTGTCCAGGTAACGTGAAAGGAAGTAGTGAGAATTTCTCAAAGGGGGAGTGGTAACAATATTAACCTAGGGGAGGTTCTGACCCTTCTCTAGTCTATAAAGCTTAAAAAACAAAGTGTTTTACATCAAGTTCCGCCCTACAAGGTCAGCTACATGGACGATTTCTGAATGCAACATTGTATAGTCCTTCCAGCAATCCTTCTGTGTATCCTGGTGCATACACTGTGCGATGAGTCGACAGGGCGGTCACGGACGCTCAGCGATGTTGCGGTGGCTCTGCTGATAGTCATGGTTCTAGTGCCCCTGAAGCTGCGTTGTTAATATTGTGACTACTTTGTTTTTAATTGTTACTGAAGAAAAAAAAAGTCCAATTTTTTTGGACAAGTGCTTTATTTTTTATTAACTGTCTTTCTCAACAACCCTCAAAATAAAAAAAAAATAAAAAAAAAAAAAACGCTTACAGACTGAAAGTGATGTCCTGGTTATTTAAAGGGAGTCTGGTATTAAAGAATAAATTTAATTTGCAGTCTCTGATGGGGAATTCTCTCTGTCTGTGTTCTCAGCTCCCCCCATCTTTCACAGCCATCGTGGGGGAGGGGATTTAATTCTTCCATGGAAATTTAGGGGGGTATTTATAATAAAAAAAAAAAGAAATTGCACAGCTGTTAGTCCACCAATTTGCATGTAAATTCATTCTGTGGGAATGAGGCAAAATCAAATGTTTTTTTAGGTAATATTCCCTGCAGACCTAATATTCATTGATAAAAAGGTTGAGGAAGATGCCACATTATGATCACTAGATGGAGCCGAGGAGCATGTTTATTCCCGATGATACTCAGCCCCATCTAGTGATCATAATGTGGTATTTTCCCCACTTATTTTTTTTAATGCAATTTTATAAATCACTTCTAGACCTGAAGATTTTCCCCCTTAAAGAGGAAGTAAAGTCCCCCAAAAAAAACGAGAAAAAAAAAGCCCTGTAAAGAGAAAGGCATAATGAGCTAGTATGCATCCCATACTAGCTCATTATGTAGTACTTACCTTAAAACAAAGCCCCCGCCGTGCCGCCACCTCAGCGACAGGACAGCGACATGTCCGGCCGTCCTGCTTCCGGGTTTGCGTCCTCCGGCCATCTGATTGGCCGGAGGCGCGATTACATCACTCCCGCGCCTGCGTGCGGGAGCCTCCGTTCACGGCACTGAGCTCTGAAGGAACGGCACGGGTGGCCGTTCCTTCAGAGCGCCTGCGCCGATGACGTCATCGGCAGTATGCACTCTAAATATCTCCTAAACGGTGCAAGTTTGGGAGATATTTATAGCACCTATAGGTAAGCCTTAATATAGGCTTACCTATAGGTAAAAGTTTGTGAGGTGGGTTTACAACCTCTTTAATGACCAGGCCATTTTTTGCGATTCGGCACTGCGTTACTTTAAAGGACAATTGCACAATCGTGCGACGCTGTACCCAAATAAAATTGACATCCTTTTTTCCCACAAATAGTTTTCTGTTGGTGGTATTTGATCATCTGTGCGTTTTTTTATTTTTCGCACTATAAACAATAAAACCGGCAATTCAGAAAAAAAAAATTATTTTTCACTTTCTGCTATATAACATTAATAAAAAAATGTAAAAATCTAATTTTTTTTCATCATTTTAGGCCAATTTGTATTCCGTTACATATTTTTGATAAAAAAAAAACAATCCCAATAAGAGTATTTTGATTGGTTTGCGTAAAACTTATCGCGTCTACAAACTAGGGGAAAGATTTAGGTTATTTTTGTTTTACTAGTAATGGCGGCGATAGCAGGACTGAGACATTGCGGCAGACCCCTAACTGACATTATTTTTTGTGGGGAAGGGACCAGTGACATTACTACAGTAATCAGTGCTAAAAATATGCACGGTTACTGTTCTAATGACACTGGCGGGGAAGGGGTGAACCCAGGGGGCGATCAAGGGGTTAAATATGTACCTAGGGGGTGTTTTCTAACTGTGAGGGGCTTGTGGAATCGGCACAGACTGGTGCTCCTAAATAGGAGGAACACAGGAGCTCTGTATTGATTCCCGAGAGAACAACAATCTGCTGTGTTTACAACAGCACACCGCCGTTCTCGCTCTACGGGGAGAGATCTTGGGTGCCCGGCGGCAATCGCGGCTGCCGGCCCTGTAAATCTGCTTCCCAGCTGGCGAATGAGGGTGCGTGCTGCGATTCGCGCAGCCGAGCCAGCCTGCCGCAGTATATATCCGGCGGGCGGTCGGCAAGTAGTTAATGAATTATGTTCAGTCTACAGGGAATTCAGCCTGAGAATATTCGATTTGATTTCATTCACACAGAACAAATTTTTAATGCTGTTTTGATGTACAAAGCGGTGTGGTTTTTTATTTATTTTATTAAAATTATATATAGTTATAATATAATTTATATATATATATATATATATATATATATATATATATATATATATATATATATATATATATATAAAATAATTTTTTAAATGTATCCCTTAATGCCGAACTAACACTAACCCTGGGCCCTGTACTAACAATCGGGACTCAGAACTCCCGATTTGGGGGTCACCTGATCGCTGTGATAGCCTCTGATTGGCTAACACAGTGATCGCTGTTTAGCCCACCTCCGTGTTTTTCTCTGTGAGAGCAGGAGAGAGATACATCGTATCTCTCTCTCCTTGCAAAGTAAATAAAAAAAAAAAAAGCGTAAGTAAAAGCAAAATTAATAAATATTAAAAAAATAAATAAATAACTAGAAAACTAGTTTGAGGTTTGATCTGGGCCAGTGCTAGGGTTAGTATCAGTGTGTCCGTTAGTGTCGGTGTGTTTTAGATAGAATAAAACAAAAAAAAAAAAAAAAAGTAAAATGCGCACTATTATTTCTGGGCTGTACTACGGGTACAAACAAGTGATCATCAGGAGCAGGAGAATTTATTTAGGTTGTTCTTTGGTGGAAGTTTATGGTAAAAGACATTTACAGCATTTTTACTATTTTAGGACAGTTTGCATTTAATAAAAAAATAAATAAATAAAAAGTCGGGAAATATCCATTACCATTTACCACTAAATGAAAGCTTAATTTGTCCTGGAAAAAACAAGGTATAATCCACCTGAATGCACAAAGTAGTTGTGCGATATGTATAGTTTTACTAAAGCCCCGTACACACGTACCGATCGTCGGCCGAACGATCGGCCGTCTTTTGTGCCCGGGCTGTCGTGTCTGTTGAAAAGTGCAAAAGACTGCACAAGAATTTTGTCCGCCGACTGCAGAAGTGATGTCATGTGATGGTTAACTTTCCTTGTCTTTTTTCTTTTTTGAGCATGCCCAGTCTTGCAAATCTGCTGTCTGTCGGCCGAATTCTGTACTGAAGGCCCGTACACACGTACCGATCGTCGGCATACAAACGTCGGTGGACGAAGGATCTGCCGATTGTACGCGTGTTAGTATGGTGCCTCCGACAGATGTCTGCGCACAATCCGCGGACAAAAGTCTTTCGTGCAAACATGAAAATATTTGTATGCCGACACCAGAACGGACGATTGTTCGCCTGTCAGTACACAATTCGGCCGACAGACCGCAGATTTGCAAGACTGGGCATGCTCAGAAAATAGAAAACACAGGGAAAGTTAACCATTACATGACATCACTTCTGCAGTCGGCGGACAAAATTCTTGTGCTGTCCTTGTGCTGTCTTTGCACTTTTCAGCAGACACCGACATCCCGGGGAGAAAAGAGGAACATTTGTAAGCCGACCATCGGTACGTGTGTACGGGGCTTGACTGGCGAACAATCGGGCGTTCTGGTGTCGGCATACAAAAATTTTAATGCTTGCACGACAGATTCTTTTCGGCCGAAAGTGCGCTGTCGGCTGTCGGAAGCATCATACTAACAAGCCGAAAATCGGCCGATCGTTCGGCGGCCGAACATTTTCGGCCGACAATCTGCACGTGTGTACGGGCCTTAACACATGTCAAAGTTTCAAAATTGTGCTTAGGGATTTAGATTTGTTTTACCTTTTTAGGTGCGAAGGAGTTCTTAAGTGTTACAAAACCCAGGAGCCTGCGTTATTTATATCTGGTCTCCCCCTGGGACCCTGCATTCATTATATCTGCTCTCCCTGGGACCCTGCATTCACTGTATCTGGTCTCCCCAGGAGCCTGCATTCACTGTATCTGGTCTCCCCAGGAGCCTGCATTCACTATATCTGGTCTCCCCACTGGGACCCTGCATTCACTATATCTGGTCTCCCCAGGAGCCTGCATTCATTATATCTGGTCTCCCCCGGGACCCTGCATTCACTATATCTGGTCTCCCCAGGAATGTTTTTTTTGCTTGGAAAGGCCTTCAAATATCTTTTTCTGCCCCCCCCCCCCCCACACTGCATGTTAGCAGAGCTGAGTAATATAGCCACACCCCTCAAGTGTCCTTAAAGAGTTACTAAACCCAGGAGCCTGCATTCACTATATCTGCTCTCCCCAGGAGCCTGCATTCACTATATCTGGTCTCCCCAGGAGCCTGCATTCACTATATCTGGTCTCCCCAGGAGCCTGCAGCCACTATATCTGGTCTCCCCAGGAGCCTGCATTCACTATATCTGGTCTCCCCAGGAGCCTGCAGTCACTATATCTGCTCTCCCCAGGAGCCTGCAGTCACTATATCTGGTCTCCCACAGTACACAGAACATGGAAATGCAATTATTTTAGCAAATATAAACTGCTAAATACCTTTTCTCATCAGAAGTATATAGCAGTCTTGTGACTTCTATCAGTGTCTGATTAAAGCTTGTAGGAGGAATTTGAATTCTACGCTGACTCTCCTATGAGGCTGCATGACCCCTGACCTTCTAGACAGTGCTGATTGGCCCTGTGCTGATAACATGCACCCCCCCCCCCATAAAAAAACTCTCAAGCAATACACACCAAACTGAGCATGTGCAGAGTGACTCCAATGCTCTGTTCTATCAGGAGATGGATTGGGAACAGTGAAAGAAGGGGAGGATCAGAAGACAGGATCAAGCAGCCTTTTTACACAATGCGGAGTATTAACCCCTTAGGTTTCACGGTGAGTATAACAAGCATGCTTTACTGCATATACAGACTGATTTTACTGTTGTGGGTTTAGTAACACTTTTACAGAGGGTTACACCCTTTAAAGTATACCAAGCTAAAAACATTTTTTTTTTGTGGTTCGAGTTGGTATCCTGCCAGGTTTTGAATGCTGTCCGGAGCTCTGTTACAGAGACGCCGCCTTCCTTCTTGCCCTGCTGATGATGTTTTACTGTACAGGAAGTGAGGGGAAGTCGCCAGCAGCAACACAGAGAATTAAAAATACTTTTTCTTCATAGATAACAGAAAATCATTTTATCAGGGTCCGCTCTATCCAAAATGTAATAAAAGTTTTGGCTCTACAGAATAGACGGATACAGGACATGTCTGCCAAACAGGTGTTCTTACTTTATTCAAATATATTATGAGTAGCGGGGATCCACACCCCATCCTAAAATCTCCTATGTGCAAATATATTGGTACATGTAAATGTGAATTAATTAAAATGGCGTAAAGATAAATCTTGAAATGTTAATTCTTCACTTCTACCTTCACTAAACAAGACCTAATTCGATGAATGTATACAAATAGGAAAAAGGTGCAAATGCAAAAAAATGTGCAAAATTCAGGATAGCATCATTAAAGTTCTTAAAGCGGAGTTCCACTCAAAAGTGGAACTTCTGTTTATCTGTCTCTCCCCCCACCGGTGCCACATTTTACACCTTTCAAGGGGGGAGCGGGTACCTGTTTTTTGACAGGTACCCTGTCCCCACTTTTGTCGGACCTTGCCACAGTGAGGTACGTCAGTAGTTCTGCTCCCTCCTCCTGCATCTGCTTCTAGGCCAGTAAGAGAGCACAGTGCGCTTTGCGCATGACCCTTGCGGCTTCATGGCCGGGTTTCCCTTACTGGCAATAGCGGCGACTTCGCTAGACTCCAGGACAGGTAAGTGAAATAATAATAAAAGTCAGCAGTCGCAGTATGTGTAGCTGCTGACTTTTTATTTTTGGAGGGGGGACACCACTTTAGATGACAGTCCATAAAAGTAAAGTAAACGTTCTGACGACGTCGCATGACGAAACGTGCATGGTGGGGGCAGGAATGCTGATGTCACTAAGCATGTGCAGAGTGCCCTCGAGGCTCTTTTTCATCAGGAGATGGATTGGGGACAGTAAAAGAA
This sequence comes from Pelophylax lessonae, assembly GCF_965119305.1. Classification (NCBI taxonomy): domain Eukaryota; kingdom Metazoa; phylum Chordata; class Amphibia; order Anura; family Ranidae; genus Pelophylax; species Pelophylax lessonae. The sequence continues at coordinate 17,127,196 of NC_138778.1, read as the reverse complement.
GGGGAGGATCAGAGAAGACAGGATCAAATGACCTTTTTACACAATGCAGGAGATTAACCCCTTAGGTTCCGCAGTGAGTATAACAAGCATGCTTTACTGCATATACAGACCCAGATTTTACTGGGTTTAGTAACACTCCAAGTGGGGAAAATGCTTTACTATGGCCACTAGATGGAGCTGAGAAGCATACTTATTTCTTATGATACTCAGTGCCATCTAATGGCAATATTTCGTAGTTTGATACCATCCATTGACTGCAATTAGTGCAGATTTATGGACCTTCAACTCCTTTTTACCTTCATCTACACAGGTTGGTTATCGGAAAAGAAAAAGCAGGATTAAAGTCTTGTTACCCAGGCTTGCTTGGTATGCTGGGAAGTACACACGTAGCCCAGGGCTGCAAGTTAAAGCAGAGTTCCACCTAAAAGTGGAACTTCTGCTCTTTTGCTTCCCCCCCCCCCCTCCGGTGCCACATTTGACACCTTTCAGGGGGGAAGGGGGAACAGGTACCTGTTTTTGACAGGTACCGTTCCCCACTTCCGGAGTAAGGCGCCACCCCTCGGAAGTTTGGCCCACTCCTCCTTCCCCTGCCACCAAGCCAATGGGAATGCGCAGCGCGCTTCGCGCATGCACAGTAGGGACCCGCCTGTGAAGCTGCAAGGCTTCACTGCTGGGTTCCCTTACCGGCAATGGCGACGGCAGCACCCGACAGCCAATGGAAACATCGGGTGCGGCGCCAGGTCGCTGGACTCCAGGACAGGTAAGTGTCCTAATATTAAAAGTCAGCAGGCGTACAGTATGTGTAGCTGTTAACTTTTAATTTTTGGAGGGGTGGAGAGGAAGGCAGAACTCCACTTTAAGCCATATTTTGCTCAGTTCAGATGCTGCCTTTGCAATTACCAAAAGTCCACTCTTAGAACCTGTATCATGACAACAGTGACACCTTGTGGCTATTGAAAGGTACTGAGCCTCTTTGATGATTTAGAGGGAACGACTTATTATTTGGTGACATGTAAGACATCTCCACTTTTTGGCACATTTGATATTGTAAAGCAGGACAATTATCCAATCTGCAGACAAAATTTGTCACCTGTCTTTGGCTCTGCTGTAGCTGCACAGAACTGAGTCTATGGATTCTCCGGATGCAATCTCCGAAATGTTACATGCAGTGCCACTGATACATGTGTATAGAGAGAGAATAAAGAGAGTTCACCTTTAAGAAAAACAAAATGAACATATTTTTTGCAGGTAAAAAAAATATGCATTTATTATTATTTTTTTTATTTTTACAGGAGCCTGCAGAGCATTGCACCCAGGATCGGTGGATTAGTAGATGGCTCGTGCAATGTCAGGCTCCTGCACACTTTCTGTACCTCTGTACAGGCTTTTAGTCTGAAAGCTGGAGGGAGTGTGAATGGACTATGAATATGCTGAATGAATGCTGTGGCTGTGTGGGCCATGCTGATTATAGATTGTGACAGTGGCTGTGGGGGACAACAATCCCTGCCCACTGTCATAAGGAATAGCCACCCCCACCTGCTGTCATAGTAAACAACAACCCCCGCCCGCTGTCATAGGGAGCAACAACCCCCGCCCGCTGTCATAGGGAACAACAACCCCCGCCCGCTGTCATAGGGAACAACAACCCCCCTGCCCCCTGTCATAGGGAACAACAACCCCTCCACCCGCTGTCATAGGGAGCAACAACCCCCACCCACTGTCATAGGGAACAACAACCCCCGCCCGCTGTCATAGGGAGCAACAACCCCCGCCCGCTGTCATAGGGAACAACAACCCCCACCCACTGTCATAGGGAACAACAACCCCCGCCCGCTGTCATAGGGAGCAACAACCCCCACCCACTGTCATAGGGAACAACAACCCCCGCCCGCTGTCATAGGGAGCAACAACCCCCACCCACTGTCATAGGGAACAACAACCCCCGCCCACTGTCATAGGGAGCAACAACCCCCACCCACTGTCATAGGGAACAACAACCCCGGCCCGCTGTCATAGGGAACAACAACCCCGGCCCGCTGTCATAGGGAACAACAACCCCCGCCCGTTGTCATAGGGAACAACAACCCCCGCCCGTTGTCATAGGGAACAACAACCCCCGCCCGTTGTCATAGGGAACAACAACCCCCGCCCGCTGTCAAAGGGAACAACAACTCCCCCGCCCGCTGTCATAGGGAACAACATCCCCCCTGCCCCCTATCATAGGGAACAACAACTCCTCCGCCCCCTGTCATAGGGAGCAACAACCCCGGCCCGCTGTCATAGGGAACAACAACCCCCACCCGCTGTCATAGGGAACAACAACCCCCGCCAGCTGTTATTGGGAACAACAACCCCCGCCTGCTGTTATTGGGAACAACAACCCCCGCCCGCTGTCATAGGGAACAACAACCCCCGTCCGCTGTCATAGGGAACCACAACCTCCCTGCCTGCTGTCATAGTAAACAACAACCGCCGCCTGTTTTCAAAGGGAACAACAACCCCCGCCCGCTGTCATAGGGAAAAACAACCCCCGCCTGCTGTCATTGTGGGGGGGGGGGGTGAGGAACATGTTACACCCCAAATAAAGGTTTAACATGTTCAAAAGGTGGACTTGTCATTAAAGATGGGCACCGAAACAGCTGTGCCTGAAGAATCTAAGCTATAGTATATAGAAAGCTATAGGGAGAGGAAGATACAGATGTTGGTCTGCAGATTCCTCTGACATCATGCCTAAAATTTTACATCGGGCTTCCTCCTCCTTCTGCAAAGTTACAATGTACAGTCTGATCATTGGGGGAGGGGAGACTGAGGAAATGCTTCCTCCTGCCTGCAGCAGACTGATGACATCATCTCTGGAGCTGAAGGACAGTTTTTTTAATGATAAAAGGTGGATCTTTTCTGAAACATGACACAGTTGCAGAATCTTGTAACATGTCAGAAATTTTCACGAAGATTTGTAAAGTTACTTTAAAATGTACAAAGTTGATATTTTGTTGCTATGCAGAACATGTGACATAACGCTCTCTGTCTATAGGTGGGATTTCCTCATATTCCCGGTTGGCTCCTCACAATGAGCCGTGTCACAATAAATAACGGGGACGCAATGTGACGTTTGCCTGGTCGGGTCTTCTAATACAGAGAAACCATCGGCTTCGCCCGGCTGATGGAGAGGCACTAACCTGTTGGGACATTCTGTCAAGTCAGTGACTTGGAAAAGTGCTGCGCAGTCAGAGCCCGCCCCACCCAGCAGGATCAAAACCCACCATAATCCAGACTGCAACACTGACTCCACTTCTTTTATATTCATAATAGTATTCAGAGCTGAGCTGCAGGCAGATGGGAGAGAAAATAATATTTATTCCAGTTATGGACTGATAGAAATAATTAAATGTTTATACGCCTCAGGCAAATGTACCATATAGCAGTGGTCCTCAACCCTGGCCTACAAGGCCCACTAACAGACCAGGTTTGCAAGATAACTGAAATACATCCCAGGTGATATCATTTGCTGCTCAGTGATTGCAGTACTCTAGTCTGCATCTCCCCAAGGTAATACTTAAAATCTGGCCTGTTAGTGGGCCCTGAGGACCGGAGTTGAGGACCACTGCCATATAGCACACATGTCTCGAAAACAAGGCCTGCGCCCCAAATCTGGCCCTCCTGGCCATGTCATGTGGCCCTCGCACCTCTCCTGCAGCTGCGGAACCCCCCTCACCTCCATCCTCACTCAGCAATCAGCAGCAGAGAGGACAGAACCCCACCCCCCCCGACAGATCCTGCGCCCTCTCTTTGCAGCGGCAGCACCCCCTCACCTCCACCCTCACTCAGCAATCCGCAGTAGAGAGGTCAGAACTCCTCCTACAGATCCTGCTCCCTCTCTATACAGCCAAAGCAAGGACAGACCTC